>NW_027040187.1:157789-183469 GCF_034236695.1 Oncorhynchus nerka
GACACATGTTTTTAGAAAACTTTGCAAATATTCTGAAAATGGAATAGAGAAATATCTCATTTAAATCAGTATTCACACCCCAGAGTCATACATATTAGAATCACCATTGGCAGCGATTAAGTCTCTAAGAGCTGTGAGTCTTTCTGGGTAAGTCTCTAATAGCTCTGAGTCTTTCTGGGTAAGTCTCTAAGAGCTCTGAGCCTTTCTGGGTAAGTCTCTAAGAGCTCTGAGCCTTTCTGGGTAGGTCTCTAAGAGCTGTGAGTCTTTCTGGTAAGTAAGTCTCTAAGAGCTCTGAGCCTTTCTGGGTAAGTCTCTAAGAGCTCTGAGCCTTTCTGGGTAAGTCTCTAAGAGCTCTGAGCCTTTCTGGGTAAGTCTCTAAGAGCTCTGAGTCTTTCTGCTCTGAGTAAGTCTCTAAGAGCTCTGAGTCTTTCTGGGTAAGTCTCTAAGAGCTCTGAGCCTTTCTGGGTAAGTCTCTAAGAGCTCTGAGCCTTTCTGGGTAAGTCTCTAAGAGCAAACCTGGACTGTACAATATTTGCACATTATTATTTTTCTTTTAACTCTTCAAGCTCTGTCAAATTGGTTGTTGATCATTGCTAGACAGCCATTTTCAAGTTTTGCCATAGATTTTAAAGCTGGTTTAAGTCAAAACTGTAACTAGGCCGCTCAGGAACATACAATGTTATCTTGGTAAGCAACTCCAGTGTATATTTGACCATTTGTTTTAGGTTATTGTCCTGTTGCAAGGTGGATTTGTCTCCCAGCGTCTGGTGGAAAGCAGACTGAACCATGGTCTCCTCTAGGATTTTGCTTAGCTCTATTCTGTTTCTTTTCATAAAAAACTCCCTGGTCCTTTTCCGATGACAAGCATACCCATAACATGATGCAGCCATGGATAGTGGTACTCAGTAGTGTTGGATTTGCCCCAAACATAACGCTTTGTATTCAGGACATAAAGTACATTTCTTTGCAGGTTATCTTTTGTGCCTTATTGCAAACAGGATGCATGTTTTGGGGAATATTTTATATTCTGTACAGGCTTCCTTCTTTTCACTTTGTCATTTAGGTTAGTATTGTGGTCAAAAATATCAATGCAACGTGTAAAGTGTTGGTCCCGTGTTTCATGAGCTGAAATAGTAGAAATGTTCCAGATGCACAAAAAGCTTCTTTCTCTCATATTTGTTTCCATCCCTGTTAGTGAGCATTTCTCCTTCTCCAAGATAATCCATCCACCTGACAGGTGTGGCATATCAAGAAGCTGATTAAAACAGCATGATCATTACACAGGTGCACCTTGTGCTGGGGACAATAAAAGGCCACTCTAGAAAACGCATGGTTTTGTCACAACAATACAATGCCACAGATGTCTCACGTTTTGAGGGATCGTGCAATTGGAATGCAGGAATGTCCAGCAGAGCTGTTGCCAGAGAATTGAATGTTCATTTCTCTACCATAAACCGCCTCCAACGTTGTTTTAGAGAATTTGGCAGTACGTCTAACCGGCCTCACAGACCACGCGTACAGTATGACGTCGTATTGGCGAGCGGTTTGCTGATGTCAATGTTGTGAACAGAGTGGCCACATGGTGGCGGTGGGGTTATGGTATGGGCAGGCATAAGCTACGGACAATGAACACAATTGCATTATATCAATGGCAATTTGAATGCACAAGGATACCGTGATGAGATCCTGAGGCGTCATTCAACCGCCTCCATCACCTCATGTTTCAGTATGATAATGCACGGCCCCATGTCACAAGGATCTGTACACAATTCCTGGAAGCTGAAAATGTCCCAGTTCTTCCATGGCCTGCATACACAGACATATCACCCATTAAGCATGTTTGGGATGCTCTGGATCAACGTGTACTGCAGCGTGTTCCAGTTCCCGAACAATATCCAGCAACTTCACGCAGCCATTGAAGAGGAGTAGGACAACATTCCACGGGCCACAATCAACAGCCTGATCAATTATATGTGAAGGAGATGTGTCACGCTGCATCAGGTTACAACAGACGGTTTTCTGATCCACACCTCTACATTTGTTTAAGGTATCTGTGACCAACAGATGCATATCTGTATTCCCAGTCATGTGAAATCCATAGATTTATTTATTTAAATTAACTGATTTCCTTATGTTGTTGATCCATCCTCAGTTTTCTCCTATCACAGCCATTAAACTGTGTAACTGCTTCAAAGTCACCATTGGCCTCATGGTAAAATCCCTGAGCGGTTTCCTTCCTCTCCGGCAACTGAGTTAGGAAGGACGCCCGTATCTTTGTAGTGACTGGGTGTATTGATACACCACCCAGTGTGTATTTAATAACTGGACCATGCTCAAAGGGAGATTCAACGTCAGCTTTTTTACCAATAGGTGCTCTTCTTTGCGAGGCATTGGAAAACCTCCCTGGTCTTTGTGGTTGAATCTGTGTTTTTAAATTCACTGCTCGACTGAGGGACCTGACAGATAATTGTATGTGTGGAGTACAGAGATGTGGTCATTCAAACATCATGTTAAAACACTATTAACGCACAGTGAGGCCGTGCAACTGATCATGTGACTTGTTAAGTACATCTGATCATGACATTTTTTACTCCTGAACTTATTTACCATAACAATATGTACCACAACAATATTTACCACAACAATATTTACCACAACAATATGTACCACAACAATATGTACCACAACAATATTTACCACAACAATATTTACCACAACAATATTTACCATATATTTACCACAACAATATTTACCACAACAATATTTACCACAACAATATTTACCACAACAATATTTACCACAACAATATTTACCATAACAATATTTACCACAACAATATTTACCACAACAATATTTACCACAACAATATTTACCACAACAATATTTACCACAACAATATGTACCACAACAATATTTACCATATATTTACCACAACAATATTTACCACAACAATATTTACCACAAAAATATTTACATAACAATATTTACCACAACAATATTTACCATATATTTACCACAACAATATTTACCACAACAATATTTACCACAACAATATTTACCACAACAATATTTACAACAATCATTATTGGGTTTTACCACAACAATATTTACCACAACAATATTTACCACAACAATATTTACCACAACAAAAGGGTAGAATACTTATTGACTCAAGACATTTCAGCTTTTAGTTTTCTATTAATTTGCAGAAAAAAAAAAAAAAATACATATTTCCACTCTGACAAAATCACAAAAACAATAAATTGTATAAATTTAAAATTGAGTCTGTAACAAAACGAAACGTGGAAATGAGTGTGAACTGTAGTCAGTGAGTTGGAAAGTTAACAAGACCATATGAAAACATTCATTATTGGGTTCCTGGTAACAAATAAATAATATGTTTGTTTATACTGGGATGGATGTGCATTCTCAGTAAAAAATGCTGATCCCACTATTGATAGGAGAGCGGTTCTAAAAGGATTCGCTGTGTCATTCCAGAGCGTTGCTATTGGTCGGTGCTCTCACAGCTTTCCAACAGGACCGGAAGACTGCTGAAATAGGAAAAACATCTCCTTTGAAAACACAAGCCGCCTGATGCTGCAAGGGAAGGACTCTCTGCAGAAGCAATAAAAACTAAATACACAACTCACTATCTAGTACACAACTCACTGGTATGATAAATACTAAATACACAACTCACTATATAGTACACAACTCACTATATAGTACACAACTCACTATATAGTACACAACTCACTGGTATGATAAATACTAAATACACAACCCTGGAACTGCAGGATTTAAACAACTCACTATATAGTACACAACTCACTATATAGTACACAACTCACTATATAGTACACAACTCACTATATAGTACACAACTCACTATATAGTACACAACTCACTATATAGTATACAACTCACTATATAGTATACAACTCACTATCTAGTACACAACTCACTATCTAGTACACAACTCACTATATGGTATACAACTCACTATATAGTACACAACTCACTATATAGTACACAACTCACTATCTAGTACACAACTCACTATATAGTACACAACTCACTATATAGTATACAACTCACTATCTAGTACACAACTCACTATATAGGTACACAACTCACTATATAGTACACAACTCACTAGTATGAAAACAGATTGGTTTCTGTAATAGCGTTTTAAGTTGTTATTTAGAGGAGGCCATGAAGGTTAACACAGGGTCATGTTGATGTATACTCTGCATTACCCTACATTACCCTACATTACCCCACATTACCCTGCATGAAGGTTAATACAGGGTGTAATGAGGGAGGGATCATGTTGATGTATATCCTACATTACCCTACATTACCCTACATTACCCTACATGAAGGTTAATACAGGGTGTAATGAGAAAGGGATCATGTTGACGTATATGTACCCTACATTAGTACACCTCACATTACCCTGCATGAAGGTTCATACATGTAATGAGAAAGGATCATGTTGATGTATATCCTACATTACCCTCACTACATTACACAACTACATTACCCTGCATGAAAGTTAATACAGTTGGGTGTAATGAGAAAGGGATCATGTTGATTTATATCCTACATTACCCTACATTACCCTACATTACCCTGCATGAAGGTTAATACAGGGTGTAATGAGAAAGGGATCATGTTGATGTATATCCTACATTACCCTACATTACCCTACATTACCCTACATGAAGGTTAATACAGGGTGTAATGAGAAAGGGATCATGTTGATGTATAACCTACATTACCCTACATTACCCTGCATGAAGGTTCATACAGGGTGTAATGAGAAAGGGATCATGTTGATGTATATCCTACATTACCCTACATTACCCTACATTACCCTGCATGAAGGTTAATACAGGGTGTAATGAGAAAGGGATCATGTTGATGTATAACCTACATTACCCTACATTACCCTGCATGAAGGTTCATACAGGGTGTAATGAGAAAGGGATCATGTTGATGTATATCCTACATTACCCTACATTACCCTACATTACCCTGCATGGAGGTTAATACAGGGTGTAATGAGAAAGGGATCATGTTGATGTATATCCTACATTACCCTACATTACCCAACATTGCCCCACATTATCCTATATTACCATACAATACCGCACATTACCCTTCATTATCACACCACATCATACATTATCCTACATTATCTTACATTGAACTACATTATCATACATTACCACATTGCCCCGCATTGACATACATCACCCCACATTATCACATCACACATACATTAACCTACATAACTCTACATTATCCTACATTATCCTACATTAATCTGCATTATCATACAGTGTCCTGCATTATCATCCATTGCTCTTCATTATCCTCCATTATCCTGCATCAATCCACACAAACAGGCCTGAATAAGTGAAAGGACATTAGTTACTGATGAAAGGACATTAGTTATATCTGAAAAGACATTAGTTACACTCCCCTCCACTGTCCAGTAGAAGGCAATATGTGTGAGGACTGGCTGTGTCTCTAGTCCTCTCAGCCCCCCTCCACTGTTCAGTAGAAGGTAATATGTGTGAGGACTGGCTGTGTGTCCCTAGTCCTCTCAGCCCCCCCCCCCCTCCACTGTCCAGTAGAAGGTAATATGACTGGCTGTGTGTCCCTAGTCCTCTCAGACCACCCCCCCCCCCTCCACTGTCCAGTAGAAGGTAATATGGGTTAGACTGGCTGTGTGTCCCTAGTCCTCTCAGCCCCCTCCACTGTCCAGTAGAAGGTAATATGACTGGCTGTGTGTCCCCA
This sequence comes from Oncorhynchus nerka, assembly GCF_034236695.1. Classification (NCBI taxonomy): domain Eukaryota; kingdom Metazoa; phylum Chordata; class Actinopteri; order Salmoniformes; family Salmonidae; genus Oncorhynchus; species Oncorhynchus nerka. The sequence continues at coordinate 163,598 of NW_027040187.1, forward strand.
GTCCTCTCAGTAGAAGCACAGACCCCCCCTCCACTGTCCAGTAGAAGGTAATATGACTGGCTGTGTGTCCCTAGTCACTCAGCCCCCCTCCACTGTCCAGTAGAAGGTAATATGTTCATCTTAAATTGTCACCTATTCCCTCAGCCCCCTCCACTGACCAGTAGAAGGAAATAGGCTGTGAGAACACTGTGTGTCCCTAGCTCAGACATCCCCCTCCACTGTCCAGTAGAAGGTTAATAAACTGGCTGTGTGTCCCAGTGAACCTGATCAGCCCCCCTCCACTGTCCATAATAATGAGGACTGGCTGTGTGTCTCTAGTCCTCCAGCCCCCTCCCCCTCCACTGTCCAGAGAAGGTAATAATGAGGACTGGCTGTACCTCCCTAAACCTCCTGCCCCCCCTCCACTGTCCATATGACTGGCTGTGTGTCTCTAGTCCTCTCAGCCCCCCTCCCCCTCCACTGTCCAGTAGAAGGTAGATGTGAGGACTGGCTGTTGTCCCCTAGTCCTTCAACATCCTCCACTGTCCAGTAGAAGGTAATATGACTGGCTGTGTGTCCCTAGTCCCTCAGCCCCCCTCCACTGTCCAGTAGAAGGTAATATGACTGCTGTGTGTCCCTAGTCCTCTCAGAACCCTCCACTGTTAGAAGGTAATATGACTGGCTGTTGTCCTAGTGAACAGCCCCCCTTCAGTTAGACCAGGTAATATGACTGGCTGTGTGTCCTAGTCCTCTCAGCCCCCCTCCACTGTTCAGACCAGGTAATATGACTAGTGTGTCCCAGAGCCCCCTGAGTTGACCAGTAGAGGAGGTGGACTGCCTAGTGTGTCCCAGTCCTCTGAGTTGGACCAGTAGAAGGTAATATGACTGGCTGTGTGTCCCTAGTCCTCCAGAACCCTCCACTGTCCAGTAGAAGGTAGATATGACTGGCTGTGTGTCCCTAGTCCTCTCAGCCCCCCTCCACTGTCCAGTTAGACCAGGAGAATATGACTGGCTGTGAGTCCCTAGTCCTTTCAGCCCCCTCCCCTCCCCCTCCACTGTCCAGTAGAAGGTAATATGATAGTCCTCTCAGACCCCCCCCTCCACTGTCCAGTAGAAGGTAATATGACTGGCTGTGTGTAGTCCTCTCAGACCCCCCTCCACTGTCCAGTAGAAGGTTATATGACTGGCTGTGTGTCCCTAGGTCCACTGTCCAGTTATGACTGGCTGTGTGTCTCTAGTCCTCTCAGCCCCCCTCCCCCCCCTCCACTGTCCAGTAGAAGGTAATAAGTGTGAGGACATCCTCAGCCCCCCTCCACTGTCCAGTGAGAAGGTAATATGACTGGCTGTGTGTCCCTAGTCTCTCAGACCCCCCTCCACTGTCCAGAGAAGGTGTCTCTAGTCCTCTCAGCCCCTCCACTGTCCAGTAGAAGGTAATATGACTGGCTGTGTGTCCAGTAGGTAATATGACTGGCTGTGTGTCCCTAGTCCTCTCAGAACCCCCCCTCCACTGTCCAGTAGAAGGTAATATGTGTGAGGTCCTCTCAGGTCCACTGTCCAGGAAGGTAATATGTGTGTCCTCTGCCCCCTCCAGTCCATTTCAGCTGTGTGTCCCTAGTCCCTCCCCTCCCCTCCACTGTCCAGTAGAAGCACAGACCATAACAGAGGTATTACCAACATCTGGTCTTCAGTCACACAGCCATACCTGGCGTGCAGCTTGAACAACAGATACAAATCTAGTGTTCATCTTAAATGGCACCTTATTCCCTACATAGTGCACTACTTTTGACCAGGGCCCTGGTAGGGAAATAGGCTGCCATTGAGAACACAGTGCTGTTAGCTCAGACATCAGGACCAATTTAATTGTTTTTGGTTACTAAATCTCCCAGTGAACCTGATCAGCATCAAATGATGGCGATGCCGTAAAGACAAGGCTAATATGATGTACCTCCTAAACCTCCCTGAACTAATAAACATCCTAGGCTGCTCTCCGTCAGCATGTCCTCTCTTGTTCAGATGGGAGATGTGGGGCTTCGACCAGTTCATTAGTGAACACTGTAGCAAACCTTTTTTCAAAACATCTTGCAATGGAATAAAGTGTTTCTTATTCGAGAGATAGTTCAGATAGTACCTCCCCGGTTCACTGCCTTTTCTGAATGTTCACTTCTGTTTCCTGCCTAGTGAACAGAACCCTGAGTTGGACCAGGAGAGGTGTTGCCTAGTGAACTGAACCCTGAGTTGGACCAGGAGAGGTGCTGCCTAGTGAACAGAACCCTGAGTTGGACCAGGAGAGGTGGTGCCTAGTGAACAGAACCCTGAGTTGGACCAGGAGAGGTGCTGCCTAGTGAGCAGAACCCTGAGTTGGACCAGGAGAGGGGCTGCCTAGTGAGCAGAACCCTGAGTTGGACCAGAACCCTGCCTAGTGACCAGAACCCTGTGTTGGACCAGGAGAGGGGCTGCCTAGTGAACAGGACCCTGAGTTTGGAGAGGTGCTGACGCATGTGAGATAGAGAGATGTGTGAGGGCTTTGAAGGGTAACGATGTGAGGATATCTGGAGTGAGAGAGAGGTTTGGAGAGTAACGATGTGAGGATATCTGGAGTGAGAGAGAGGTTTGTGAGAGGTATGGAGGGTAACGATGTGAGGACATCTGTAGTGAGAGAGAGGTGTGGACATCTGAAGTGAGAGAGGGGTTTGGAGGGTAATGATCTGAGGACATCTGAAGTGAGAGAGAGGTGTGTGAGGGGTTTGGAGGACATCTGGAGTGAGAGAGAGGTTTGGAGGGTAATGTTTGGAGGACATCTGGAGTGAGAGAGAGGTGTGTGAGGGGTTTGGAGGACATCTGAAGTGAGAGAGGGGTTTGGAGGGTAATGATTGAGGACATCTGGAGTGAGAGAGAGGTGTGTGAGGGGTTTGGAGGACATCTGGAGTGAGAGAGAGGTTTGGAGGGACAGGTGTAGTTGTGTATCAGAGTTGACTGAGCCTCTGGAACATTGTGTCCTGAATGATACCCTTTCCCTACACGGTTCAGATGAACTGTTTTGTACTTCTAAAACGAGTGGTAACTGAGCTGCCACCAACCTTTAACAAGACGAAACCTTTTACATTTGCCGGAGTTTTTGAAACACGTGGTTGTGAGGGTATTGGGACAGATTTTTAAAGAGTGAATCCCTTTGAAAAACGGCCTGTGTGGAATCTATACGAGTCAGCAACAGTTGACCTAATGTCAAAATTTACTACAATGTGTAAATAGGATAATTTTGGTCATGAAGTCCGTCTCGTCGAGAGCGGAGTTGATTTGACAATGTCCGTCTGCCCACTAACATGGGATGAACTGTTGCAGTGATTGCTCTCTATCCGAAAGCGTAGAGCAGGGTTCCCCAACTAGTAACCAGCAGGTCGAATCTGACCTGTGGGTGGTTTTATTTTGGTGTTTCTCCTTTCTAATTTTCATTGTTGAAGACTGTACAAACACCAGCCAATCAGCTCCTAGTGATTTTAATTTAAGAAATCTGTTCCCAAGTATTCCCACGTATAATAGAGAGACACGTGATCGTAGACAAATGTAAGCAAAGTTTGAAAGTATTATGTTTTGGTCAAATAAGATATCTGTTTGGGCTTCTTGCGGTCAAATTTTGCAGTCTACAAAATATTTGTAAATGTGTTCAGGCCCCCCCCGATCATCCACTCCAGAAGAAATCATCCAACGGCTGAATCTAGTTTATGTTTATTTAACTTGACAAACGCTGCAGCAAACACCTAAAGCTACGGAAAATTGCACGACTGAAACATCCTCGGCCAAAATATCAAAATGAATCACAGATTTAATGGAATGTATTTAGATTCATTCTGGGGATTTTGAGGAAGTGAAATAGGTTTCCGTGTATACAGTGGCTCATGGGGGGACGAACATCGGTCAGGAAACACACCTCCAAGACTGAAGTCTCGTTTTTTTCTAATGAACAAAACATCCTCATGACAGATTTAGTGAATGAATTTAGATTCATTCTGGGGATTTTGAGGAAGTGAAATAGGTTTCCGTGTATACAGTGGCTCATCGGTCAGGAAACACACCTCCAAGACTGAAGACTGGAACACACCTCCAAGACTGAAGACTGGAACACCCCTCCAAGACTGAAGACTGGAACACACCTCCAAGACTGAAGACTTGAACACACCTCCAAGACTGAAGACTGGAACACACCTCCAAGACTGAAGACTGGAACACACCTCCAAGACTGAAGACTTGAACACACCTCCAAGACTGAAGACTCGAACACACCTCCAAGACTGAAGACTGGAACACACCTCCAAGACTGAAGACTGGAACACACCTCCAAGACTGAAGACTGGAACACACCGCCAAGACTAAAGACTCAAACACACCTCCAAGACTGGAACACACCTCCAAGACTGAAGACTGGAACACACCTCCAAGACTGAAGACTGGAACACACCTCCAAGACTGAAGACTGGAACACACCTCCAAGACTGAAGACTCGAACACACCTCCAAGACTGAAGACTGGAACACACCTCCAAGACTGAAGACTGGAACACGCAGGTAGTATAACTTTTCATTACATTTCATTATAGGACAACGGTTTGATTTGTCTAATCTTAGCAATTTCTTCTTAGCTAGCTACATAGCCGTCTTTGTATCAAAGATAATTGCGTAATTATCGTATTTCGTCGTCCTAACATAGTCTACACTGCTATCTGCCCAGCAGCTAGCCAGCTAGCCAGCTAGCAAACGTCCACCATATTCCGAATAGCAGCACTGTAAAAACTATTACACTCAACTGAACGACTTGATTAGTGTAGTGTTAGCTAGCTACATAGTTGTCTTTGCTGTCTTCGTATCCAAGATAATTGTGTAGTTTAGAGTGTGTAGTCTTAATTTACCGAGGTTAGCTAGCCAGCTATTTGTCGTCCTTAACGTAGGAGACACTGCTAGCTAGCCAACAGCTAGCCAACGTCTACCGAATAGAATTTCCTCACTCAACAACCCGGTCGCATTCCGCTTCGCTCCACAGGTAGTATCACATTTTCATTTCATTTCATTACAGTACAACGGTTTGATTTGTTTGATCGTAGCTAGCTACATAGCTAGCTACATAGCCGTCTTTGTATCAAAGATAATTGTGTAGTCTAGAGCGATTTTCTAGGTTAGCTAGCCAGCTATTGTCATTCTTTTAACGCAACGTAACGTAATCAACACTGCTAGCTAGCCAGCCAGCCCCCAAATAGCAGCACTGTAGAAACTATCACACTCAACGGAACGACTTGATTAGTGTAGTGCCAACAACGCAGCCACTGCCAGCTAGCCTACAAAGTCAACAACGCAGCCTCTGCCAGCTAGCCTACTTCAGCAGTACTGTATCATTTTAATCATTTTAGTCAATAAGATTCTTGCTACGTAAGCTTAACTTTCTGAACATTCGAGACGTGTAGTCCACTTGTCATTCCAATCTCCTTTGCATTAGCGTAGCCTCTTCTGTAGCCTGTCAACTATGTGTCTGTCTATCCCTGTTCTCTCCTCTCTGCACAGACCATACAAACGCTCCACACACCGCGTGGCCGCGGCCACCCTAATCTGGTGGTCCCAGCGCGCACGACCCACGTGGAGTTCCAGGTCTCCGGTAGCCTCTGGAACTGCCGATCTGCGGCCAACAAGGCAGAGTTCATCTCAGCCTATGCCTCCCTCCAGTCCCTCGACTTCTTGGCACTGACGGAAACATGGATCACCACAGATAACACTGCTACTCCTACTGCTCTCTTCGTCCGCCCACGTGTTCTCGCACACCCCGAGAGCTTCTGGTCAGCGGGTGGTGGCACCGGGATCCTCATCTCTCCCAAGTGGTCATTCTCTCTTTCTCCCCTTACCCATCTGTCTATCGCCTCCTTTGAATTCCATGCTGTCACAGTTACCAGCCCTTTCAAGCTTAACATCCTTATCATTTATCGCCCTCCAGGTTCCCTCGGAGAGTTCATCAATGAGCTTGATGCCTTGATAAGCTCCTTTCCTGAGGACGGCTCACCTCTCACAGTTCTGGGCGACTTTAACCTCACCACGTCTACCTTTGACTCATTCCTCTCTGCCTCCTTCTTTCCACTCCTCTCCTCTTTTGACCTCACCCTCTCACCTTCCCCCCCTACTCACAAAGCAGGCAATACGCTCAACCTCATCTTTACTAGATGCTGTTCTTCCACTAACCTCACTGCAACTCCTCCAAGTCTCCGACCACTACCTTGTATCCTTTTCCCTCTCGCTCTCATCCAACACTTCCCACACTGCCCCTACTCGGATGGTATCGCGCCGTCCCAACCTTCGCTCTCTCTCCCCCGCTACTCTCTCCTCTTCCATCCTACCATCTCTTTCCCTCTGCTCAAACCTTCTCCAACCTATCTCCTGATTCTGCCTCCTCAACCCTCCTCTCCTCCCTTTCTGCATCCTTTGACTCTCTATGTCCCCTATCCTCCAGGCCGGCTCGGTCCCCCTCCCGCTCCGTGGCTCGACGACTCATTGCGAGCTCACAGAACAGGGCTCCGGGCAGCAGAGCGGAAATGGAGGAAAACTCGCCTCCCTGCGGACCTGGCATCCTTTCACTCCCTCCTCTCTACATTTTCCTCTTCTGTCTCTGCTGCTAAAGCCACTTTCTACCACTCTAAATTCCAAGCATCTGCCTCTAACCCTAGGAAGCTCTTTGCCACCTTCTCCTCCCTCCTGAATCCTCCTCCCCCTCCCCCTCCTCCCTCTCTGCAGATGACTTCGTCAACCATTTTGAAAAGAAGGTCGACGACATCCGATCCTCGTTTGCTAAGTCAAACGACACCGCTGGTTCTGCTCACACTGCCCTACCCTGTGCTCTGACCTCTTTCTCCCTCTCTCTCCAGATGAAATCTCGCGTCTTGTGACGGCCGGCCGCCCAACAACCTGCCCGCTTGACCCTATCCCCTCCTCTCTTCTCCAGACCATTTCCGGAGACCTTCTCCCTTACCTCACCTCGCTCATCAACTCATCCCTGACCGCTGGCTACGTCCCTTCCGTCTTCAAGAGAGCGAGAGTTGCACCCTTCTGAAAAAACCTACACTCGATCCCTCCGATGTCAACAACTACAGACCAGTATCCCTTCTTTCTTTTCTCTCCAAAACTCTTGAACGTGCCGTCCTTGGCCAGCTCTCCCGCTATCTCTCTCAGAATGACCTTCTTGATCCAAATCAGTCAGGTTTCAAGACTAGTCATTCAACTGAGACTGCTCTTCTCTGTATCACGGAGGCGCTCCGCACTGCTAAAGCTAACTCTCTCTCTCCTCTGCTCTCATCCTTCTAGACCTATCGGCTGCCTTCGATACTGTGAACCATCAGATCCTCCTCTCCACCCTCTCCGAGTTGGGCATCTCCGGCGCGGCCCACGCTTGATTGCGTCCTACCTGACAGGTCGCTCCTACCAGGTGGCGTGGCGAGAATCCGTCTCCTCACCACGCGCTCTCACCACTGGCGTCCCCCAGGGCTCTGTTCTAGGCCCTCTCCTATTCTCGCTATACACCAAGTCACTTGGCTCTGTCATAACCTCACATGGTCTCTCCTATCATTGCTATGCAGACGACACACAATTAATCTTCTCCTTTCCCCCTTCTGATGACCAGGTGGCGAATCGCATCTCTGCATGTCTGGCAGACATATCAGTGTGGATGACGGATCACCACCTCAAGCTGAACCTCGGCAAGACGGAGCTGCTCTTCCTCCCGGGGAAGGACTGCCCGTTCCATGATCTCGCCATCACGGTTGACAACTCCATTGTGTCCTCCTCCCAGAGCGCTAAGAACCTTGGCGTGATCCTGGACAACACCCTGTCGTTCTCAACTAACATCAAGGCGGTGGCCCGTTCCTTTTATTTATTTATTTATTTATTTCACCTTTATTTAACCAGGTAAGCAAGTTGAGAACAAGTTCTCATTTACAATTGCGACCTGGCCAAGATAAAGCAAAGCACTTCGACACATACAACGACACAGAGTTACACATGGAGTAAAACAAACATACAGTCAATAATACAGTAAAAAAAACAAGTCTATATACAATGTGAGCAAATTAGGTGAGAAGGGAGGTAAAGGCAAAAAAGGCCATGGTGGCAAAGTAAATACAATATAGCAAGTAAAACACTGGAATGGTAGTTTTGCAATGGAAGAATGTGCAAAGTAGAAATAAAAATAATGGGGTGCAAAGGAGCAAAATAAATAAATAAATTAAATACAGTTGGGAAAGAGGTAGTTGTTTGGGCTAAATTATAGGTGGGCTATGTACAGGTGCAGTAATCTGTAAGATGCTCTGACAGTTGGTGCTTAAAGCTAGTGAGGGAGATAAGTGTTTCCAATTTAAGAGATTTTTGTAGTTCGTTCCAGTCATTGGCAGCAGAGAACTGGAAGGAGAGGCGGCCAAAGAAAGAATTGGTTTTGGGGGTGACTAGAGAGATATACCTGCTGGAGCGTGTGCTACAGGTGGGAGATGCTATGGTGACCAGCGAGCTGAGATAAGGGGGGACTTTACCTAGCAGGGTCTTGTAGATGACATGGAGCCAGTGGGTTTGGCGATGAGTATGAAGCGAGGGCCAGCCAACGAGAGCGTACAGGTCGCAATGGTGGGTAGTATATGGGGCTTTGGTGACAAAACGGATTGCACTGTGATAGACTGCATCCAATTTGTTGAGTAGGGTATTGGAGGCTATTTTGTAAATGACATCGCCAAAGTCGAGGATTGGTAGGATGGTCAATTTTACAAGGGTATGTTTGGCAGCAGGTCCTGTAGGTTCATGCTCTACAACATCCGCAGAGTACGACCCTGCCTCACACAGGAAGCGGCGCAGGTCCTAATCCAGGCACTTGTCATCTCCCGTCTGGATTACTGCAACTCGCTGTTGGCTGGGCTCCCTGCCTGTGCCATTAAACCCCTACAACTCATCCAGAACGCCGCAGCCCGTCTGGTGTTCAACCTTCCCAAGTTCTCTCACGTCACCCCGCTCCTCCGCTCTCTCCACTGGCTTCCAGTTGAAGCTCGCATCCGCTACAAGACCATGGTGCTTGCCTACGGAGCTGTGAGGGGAACGGCACCTCAGTACCTCCAGGCTCTGATCAGGCCCTACACCCAAACAAGGGCACTGCGTTCATCCACCTCTGGCCTGCTCGCCTCCCTACCACTGAGGAAGTACAGTTCCCGCGCAGCCCAGTCAAAACTGTTCGCTGCTCTGGCCCCCCAATGGTGGAACAAACTCCCTCACGACGCCAGGACAGCGGAGTCAATCACCACCTTCCGGAGACACCTGAAACCCCACCTCTTTAAGGAATACCTAGGATAGGATAAAGTAATCCTTCTCACCCCCCTTAAAAGATTTAGATGCACTATTGTAAAGTGGCTGTTCCACTGGATGTCTTAAGGTGAACGCACCAATTTGTAAGTCGCTCTGGATAAGAGCGTCTGCTAAATGACTTAAATGTAAATGTAAATGTAAGACTGAAGACTGGAACACACCTCCAAGACTGAAGACTCGAACACACCTCCAAGACTGAAGACTGGAACACACCTCCAAGACTGAAGACTGGAACACACCTCCAAGACTGAAGACTCGAACACACCTCCAATATTCGTTTTTTCCTAATGAGCATATCGTATAACACACGTGCCAGTCGGCGTGATCAGTGGCCGAGAGGAACTTGAAGCTTTTCACCTTCTCCACTGCGGTTCTAGCTAATTAGCACAGGAAGTCGACTCTGTCTTCAGTGCGTTAACCGTCAACACGTGCTGTAACATAGAGATACAGCCCTGTGGGAACACAGTGGACAGGAACTGTGTATTTTAATGATGTCATCAAGCAGAACATTTTAACGTTATTTTCTTCTAATTAAATATATAAATGTTCCGTTTTTCACACATGTAGATACTGGTTTGGTCCTGGAGAAAACGAACGTGAGGTTGTTTCCCATCTAATATGAGGTCTCACCTCAACAGACCCTAGTGGTTAGAGCGTTGGACCAGTAACCAGCAGGTAGCCTAGTGGTTAGAGCGTTGGGCCAGTAGCCAGCAGGTAGCCTAGTGGTTAGAGCGTTGGACCAGTAACCAGCAGGTAGCCTAGTGTTTAGAGCGTTGGGTCAGTAACCAGCAGGTAGCCTAGTGGTTAGAGCGTTGGGCCAGTAACCAGCAGGTAGCCTAGTGGTTAGAGCGTTGGGCCAGTAACCAGCAGGTAGCATAGTGGTTAGAGTGTTGGGCCAGTAACCAGCAGGTAGCCTAGTGGTTAGAGTGTTGGGCCAGTAACCAGCAGGTAGCCTAGTGGTTAGAGCGTTGGGCCAGTAACCAGCAGGTAGCTTAGTGGTTAGAGTGTTGGGCCAGTAACCAGCAGGTAGCCTAGTGGTTAGAGCGTTGGACCTGTAACCAGCAGGTAGCCTAGAGGTTAGAGCGTTGGGCCAGTAACCAGCAGGTAGCTTAGTGGTTAGAGCGTTGGGCCAGTAACCAGCAGGTAGCCTAGTGGTTAGTGCGTCGGGCCAGTAACCAGAAGGTAGCTTAGTGGTTAGAGCGTTGGGCCAGTAACCAGCAGGTAGCTTAGTGGTTAGAGCGTTGGACCAGTAACCAGCAGGTAGCCTAGTGGTTAGAGCGTTGGGCCAGTAACCAGCAGGTAGCCTAGTGGTTAGAGCGTTGGGCCAGTAACCAGCAGGTAGCTTAGTGGTTAGAGTGTTGGGCCAGTAACCAGCAGGTAGCCTAGTGGTTAGAGTGGAGGGGTGGCAGGTAGCCTAGTGGTTAGAGCGTTGGACCAGTAACCAGCAGGAAGCCTAGTGGTTAGAGTGGAGGGGTGGCAGGTAGCCTAGTGGTTAGAATGTTGGACCAGTAACCAGCAGGTAGCCTAGTGGTTAGAGCATGTAGCCTAGTGGTTAGAGGGGAGGCAGGTAGCCTAGTGGTTAGAGGGGGGAGGCAGGTAGCCTAGTGGTTAGAGGGGGGAGGCAGGTGGCCTAGTGGTTAGAGGGAAGAGGCAGGTAGCCTAGTGGTTTGAGCATTGGGCCAGTAAAGGTTGCAGGATCGAATCCTCGAGCTGACAAGGTAAAAATCTGTCGTTCTGCCCTGAGCAAGGCTGGCTGTTAAACTGTTCCACTGAACGAGGCAGTTAACCCACTGTTCTCCTGAACAAGGCAGTTAACCCACTGTTCCCCTGAACAAGGCAGTTAACCCACTGTTCCACTGAACAAGGCAGTTAACCCACTGTTCCACTGAACGAGGCAGTTAACCCACTGTTCCCCTGAACAAGGCTGTTAACCCAGTGTTCCCCTGAATGAGGCAGTTAACCCACTGTTCCCCTGAACAAGGCAGTTAACCCAGTGTTCCCCTGAACAAGGCAGTTAACCCAGTGTTCCCCTGAACAAGGCAGTTAACCTACTGTTCCCCTGAACAAGGCAGTTAACCCACTGTTCCCCTGAACAAGGCAGTTAACCCAGTGTTCCCCTGAACAAGGCAGTTAACCCACTGTTCCACTGAACAAGGCAGTTAACCCACTGTTCCACTGAACGAGGCAGTTAACCCACTGTTCTCCTGAACAAGGCTGTTAACCCACTGTTCCCCTGACAAGGCTGTTAACCCACTGTTCCCCTGAATGAGGCAGTTAACCCACTGTTCCCCTGAACAAGGCAGTTAACCCAGTGTTCCCCTGAACAAGGAAGTTAACCTACTGTTCCCCTGAACAAGGCAGTTAACCCACTGTTCCCTGAACAAGGCAGTTAACCCAGTGTTCCCCTGAACAAGGCAGTTAACCCACTGTTCCACTGAACAAGGCAGTTAACCCACTGTTCCACTGAACGAGGCAGTTAACCCACTGTTCTCCTGAACAAGGCTGTTAACCCACTGTTCCCCTGACAAGGCTGTTAACCCACTGTTCCCCTGAACGAGGCAGTTAACCCACTGTTCCCCTGAACAAGGCAGTTAACCCAGTGTTCCCCTGAACAAGGAAGTTAACCTACTGTTCCCCTGAACAAGGCAGTTAACCCACTGTTCCCCTGAACAAGGCAGTTAACCCAGTGTTCCCCTGAACGAGGCAGTTAACCCAGTGTTCCCGGTTGCCCGTAGACGGGGATGTCTATTAAGGCAGGCCCCCTGCACCTCTCTGATTCAGAGGGGTTAAATGTAGAAGACACATTTCAGTTGTACAACTGACTGGGTATCCCCCTTTCTTTTCCCCTCCATTTGACATCTTAGTTTTGAAGAATAGAACCATAGAACTACGGAACTCCGTCTGTGCTTCCATGGACGGAACATAGAACTGCATCTGTGCTTCCATGGACGGAACATAGAACAGCATCTGTGCTTCCATGGACGGAACATAGAACAGCGTCTGTGCTTCCATGGACGGAACATAGAACACGTTCCCGTTCTAAGATTGACCACAGGGTTGTCTGTTCGTCACCGTTAATAACTCTGCATTGGAATCACTATCTCCTCAAATACATCAGTGTAAACGTCTCCTGTTTTATTCTAGTCTACAACAACCAACATCAACACATATGGAAATCATTTGGTTTCGAAAACACACCAGACTGACGGAATGAACTTAACTGCAGGCTCAAACTGCAACAAGATCTCATCAACTCACTGCATTAGGAAATAATCATTATCGACTCACTGCATTAGGAAATAATCATTATCAACTCACTGCATTAGGATATAATCATCATCTCACTGCACTAGGAAATAATCATCAACTCACTGCATTAGGATAAAATCATCAACTCACTGCATTAGGATATAATCATCAACTCACTGCATTAGGATATAATCATCAACTCACTGCATTAGGAAATAATCATCAACTCACTGCATTAGGATAAAATCATCAACTCACTGCATTAGGAAATAATCATCAACTCACTGCATTAGGATAAAATCATCAACTCACTGCATTAGGAAATAATCATCAACTCACTGCATTAGGAAATAATCATCATCTCACTGCATTAGGAAATAATCATAATCTCACTGCATTAGGAAATAATCATCATCTCACTGCATTAGGAAATAATCATCAACTCACTGCATTAGGAAATAATCATCAACTCACTGCATTAGGAAATAATCATCAACTCACTGCATTAGGATGAAATCATCAACTCACTGCATTAGGATATAATCATCAACTCACTGCATTAGGATATAATCATCAACTCACTGCATTAGGATATAATCATCAACTCACTGCAATAGGATATAATCAACTCACTGCATAAGGAAATAATCATCAACTCAATGCATTACAATTTAATCATCAACTCACTGCATTAGATACTATATGAGATACTATATCTGCGGTTGATTGAGCTGGCCTGTTGTAATGAGACACTATATCTGCGGTTGATTGAGCTGGCCTGTTGTAATGAGACACTATATCTGTGGTTGATTGAGCTGGCCTGTTGTAATGAGACACTATATCTGCGGTTGATTGAGCTGGCCTGTTGTAATGAGACACTATATCTGTGGTTGATTGAGCTGGCCTGTTGTAATGAGACACTATATCTGTGGTTGATTGAGCTGGCCTGTTGTAATGAGATACCCTATCTGTGGTTGATTGAGCTGGCCTGTTATAATGAGATACTATATCTGTGGTTGATTGAGCTGGCCTGCTATAATGAGATACTATATCTTTGGTTGATTGAGCTGGCCTGTTATAATGAGATACTATATCTGTGGTTGATTGAGCTGGCCTGCTATAATGAGATACTATATCTGTTGTTGATTCGAGCTGGCCTGTTGTAATGAGACACTATATCTGTGGTTGATTGAGCTGGCCTGTTGTAATGAGATACCCTATCTGTGGTTGATTGAGCTGGCCTGTTATAATGAGACACTATATCTGTGGTTGATTGAGCTGGCCTGTTATAATGAGACACTATATATGTGGTTGATTGAGCTGGCCTGCTATAATGAGATACTATATCTGTGGTTGATTCGAGCTGGCCTGTTGTAATGAGACACTATATCTGTGGTTGATTGAGCTGGCCTGTTGTAATGAGATACCCTATCTGTGGTTGATTGAGCTGGCCTGTTATAATGAGACACTATATCTGTGGTTGATTGAGCTGGCCTGTTATAATGAGACACTATATCTGTGGTTGATTGAGCTGGCCTGTTGTAATGAGATACTATATCTGTGGTTGATTGAGCTGGCCTGCTATAATGAGATACTATATCTGTGGTTGATTGAGCTGGCCTGTTATAATGAGATACTATATATGTGGTTGATTGAGCTGGCCTGCTATAATGAGATACTATATCTGTGGTTGATTGAGCTGGCCTGTTATAATGAGACACTATATCTGTGGTTGATTCGAGCTGGCCTGTTGTAATGAGACACTATATCTGTGGTTGATTGAGCTGGCCTGTTGTAATGAGATACCCTATCTGTGGTTGATTCGAGCTGGCCTGTTGTAATGAGACACTATATATGTGGTTGATTGAGCTGGCCTGTTATAATGGGATACTATATCTGTGGTTGATTGAGCTGGCCTGTTATAATGAGACACTATATCTGTGGTTGATTGAGCTGGCCTGTTGTAATGAGATACCCTATCTGTGGTTGATTGAGCTGGCCTGTTGTAATGAGACACTATATCTGTGGTTGATTGAGCTGGCCTGTTGTAATGAGACACTATATCTGTGGTTGATTGAGCTGGCCTGTTGTAATGAGATACCCTATCTGTGGTTGATTGAGCTGGCCTGTTGTAATGAGACACTATATCTGTGGTTGATTGAGCTGGCCTGTTGTAATGAGACACTATATCTGTGGTTGATTGAGCTGGCCTGTTGTAATGAGACACTATATCTGTGGTTGATTGAGCTGGCCTGTTGTAATGAGACACTATATCTGCGGTTGATTACATTGAGCTGGCCTGTTGTAATGAGACACTATATCTGTGGTTGATTGAGCTGGCCTGTTGTAATGAGATACCCTATCTGTGGTTGATTGAGCTGGCCTGTTATAATGAGACACTATATCTGTGGTTGATTGAGCTGGCCTGTTATAATGAGACTCTATATCTGTGGTTGATTGAGCTGGCCTGTTTTAATGAAATACTATATCTGTGGTTGATTGAGCTGGCCTGTTGTAAATGAGATACTATATCTGTGGTTGATTGAGCTGGCCTGTTTTAATGAGATACTATATGTGTGGTTGATTGAGCTGGCCTGTTGTAATGAGATACTATATCTGTGGTTGATTGAGCTGGCCTGTTGTAAATGAGATACTATATCTGTGGTTGATTGAGCTGGCCTGTTGTAAATGAGATACTATATGTGTGGTTGATTGAGCTGGCCTGTTGTAAATGAGATACTATATCTGTGGTTGATTGAGCTGGCCTGTTGTAATGAGATACTATATCTGTGGTTGATTGAGCTGGCCTGCTATAATGAGATACTATATCTGTGGTTGATTGAGCTGGCCTGTTATAATGAGATACTATATCTGTGGTTGATTGAGCTGGCCTGCTATAATGAGATACTATATCTGTGGTTGATTCGAGCTGGCCTGTTGTAATGAGACACTATATCTGTGGTTGATTGAGCTGGCCTGTTGTAATGAGATACTATATCTGTGGTTGATTGAGCTGGCCTGTTATAATGAGATACTATATCTGTGGTTGATTGAGCTGGCCTGCTATAATGAGATACTATATCTGTGGTTGATTCGAGCTGGCCTGTTGTAATGAGACACTATATCTGTGGTTGATTGAGCTGGCCTGTTGTAATGAGATACCCTATCTGTGGTTGATTGAGCTGGCCTGTTATAATGAGACACTATATCTGTGGTTGATTGAGCTGGCCTGTTATAATGAGACACTATATCTGTGGTTGATTGAGCTGGCCTGTTTTAATGAAATACTATATCTGTGGTTGATTGAGCTGGCCTGTTGTAATGAGATACTATAGCTGTGGTTGATTGAGCTGGCCTGTTATAATGAGATACTATATCTGTGGTTGATTGAGCTGGCCTGTTGTAAATGAGCCTGTTGCCTGTTTTAATGAGATACTATATCTGTGGTTGATTGAGCTGGCCTGTTGTAAATGAGATACTATATCTGTGGTTGATTGAGCTGGCCTGTTGTAAATGAGATACTATATGTGTGGTTGATTGAGCTGGCCTGTTGTAAATGAGATACTATATCTGTGGTTGATTGAGCTGGCCTGTTGTAATGAGATACTATATCTGTGGTTGATTGAGCTGGCCTGTTGTAATGAGATACTTTCTCTGCGGTTGATTGAGCTGACCTGTTGTAATGAGATACTTTCTCTGCGATTGATTGAGCTGGCCTGTTATAATGGGATACTATATCTGTGGTTGATTGAGCTGGCCTGCTGTAATGAGATACTATATCTGTGGTTGATTGAGCTGGCCTGTTATAATGGGATACTATATCTGTGGTTGATTGAGCTGGCCTGCTGTAATGAGATACTATATCTGTGGTTGATTGAGCTGGCCTGTTGTAATGGAACCAACAGAAAAAGACAGGTCTTCCTGGCACCACATTAGTTTTCTTAATTTGGTCTTTTCGAGGACACTTTTATCCAGAGAAACATACAGTAAGGCTAAAGACTCTAGGCAGACTAAAGACTCCAGGCAGACTAGAGACTCCAGGCAGGCAGACTAAAGACTCCAGGCAGATTAGAGACTAGAGACTCCAGGCAGACTAAAGACTCCAGGCAGACTAGAGACTTCAGGCAGGCAGACTAAAGACCCCAGGCAGACTAGAGACTCCAGGCAGACTGAAGACACCAGACAGACTAGAGACTAGAGACTCCGGGCAGACTAGAGACTAGAGACTCCAGACAGCCTAAAGACTCCGGGCAGACTAGAGACTAGAGACTAGAGACTCCAGGCAGGCTAAAGACTCCAGGCAGACTACAGACTCCATGCAGACTAGAGACTCCAGCCAGGCAGACTAGAGACTCCATGCAGACTAGAGACTTCAGGCAGGCAGACTAGAGACTAGAGACTCCAGGCAGACTAGAGACTAGAGACTCCAGGCAGACTAGAGACTCCAGTCAGGCAGACTAGAGACTCCAGGCAGACTAGAGACTAGAGACTCCAGTCAGACTAGAGACTAGAGACTCCAGACAGACTAGAGACTAGAGACTCCAGGCAGACTAGAGACTCCAGGCAGACTAGAGACTCCAGGCAGACTAGAGACCCCAGGCAGACTAAAGACTCCAAACAGGCAGACTAGAGACTCCAAGCAGGCAGACTAGAGACTCCAGAACAGACAGACAAGAGACTCCAGGCAGACTAGAGACTCCAGGCAGACTAGAGACTCTAAACAGACAGACAAGAGACTCCAGACAGACTAAAGACTGACTAGAGACTCCAGGAAGACTAGAGACTCCAGGCAGACTAGTGACTAGAGACTAGAGACTCCAGGCAGACTAGAGACTCCAGGCAGACTAGAGACTAGAGACTCCAGGCAGACTAGAGACTCCAGGCAGAATAGAGACTCCAGGTAGACTAGAGACTCCAGGCAGACTAGAGACTAGAGACTCCAGGCAGAGTAGAGACTCCATGCAGACTCGAGACTAGAGACTCCAGGCAGACTAGCGACTAGAGACTCCAGGTAGACTAGAGAGTCCAGGCAGACTAGAGACTAGAGACTCCAGGCAGACTAGAGACTCCAGGTAGACTAGAGACTCTGGCAGAATAGAGACTCCAGGTAGACTAGAGACTCCAGGCAGACTAGAGACTAGAGACTCCAGGCAGAGTAGAGACTCCATGCAGACTAGAGACTCCAGGCAGACTAGCGACTAGAGACTCCTGGCAGACTAGAGACTCCAGGCAGAGTAGAGACTCCAGACAGACTTCACCTAACCAAATACTATAAGCTGCTTCACATTATCCTGGTCTTTCTGGTGGTGATCAACAGTAGATCATCTCAGCAGACCATACACCCTCACCGAGACACCTATCCAGATACACCATGTGACCAACGTTGATTTAATATCAACCCACAGCCAGACATTTGATCCGTCCGTCTGTCTGTCGAGGGGAAAGTCTGCATCGTAATCCCAAGGAAATATTATTTGTCATAGTATACAGAGGAGAAGAGTGGATTTATCTTGGGACTCTGGAACTCAATAGACTGTGATGAAGGAGGATCTGTAATTGAACTAAAAGGGGGTTCTGATAATAGATTTGAGAGAGTAACAGATGGTTCAGGCAGTATCAGAGGGGCATGATGAGAGACGCTTTGTGGACATTTCTAAGTGGTCCTTGGAATTTTGGGACAATACCTTTATTGACCTGGAGGAGAAATTTAAATGATTAAACGTTGCCATATATAGTATCTTAAGCCTGGTCCCAGAACAGTTGAAAAACGTTGCCATGTATAGTAGCCTAAGCCTGGTCCCAGATCAGTTGAAAACGTTGCCATGTATAGTAGCCTAAGCCTGGTCCCAGATCAGTTGAAAAACGTTGCCATGTATAGTATCTTAAGCCTGGTCCCAGAACAGTTGAAAAACGTTGCCATGTATAGTGGCCTCAAAACTGGTCCCAGATCAGTTGACAAACGTTGCCATGTATAGTGGCCTAAAACTGGTCCCAGATCAGTTGAAAAATGTTGCCATGTATAGTGGCCTAAACCTGGTCACAGATCAGTTGAAGAACGTTGCCATGTATAGTATCTTAAGCCTGGTCCCAGAACAGTTGAAAAACGTTGCCATGTATAGTGGCCTAAAACTGGTCCCAGATCAGTTCAGTTGACAAACGTTGCCATGTATAGTAGCCTAAACCTGGTCCCAGATCAGTGGGAGAACGTTGCCATGTATAGTATCTTAAGCCTGGTCCAGGATCAGTGGGAGAACGTTGCCATGTATAGTATCTTAAGCCTGGTCCTAGATCAGTTGAAAAACGTTGCCATGTATAGTAGCCTAAACCTGGTCCCAGATCAGTTGAAAAACGTTGCCATGTATAGTGCCCTAAACCAGATCAGTTGAAGAACGTTGCCATGTATAGTGGTCTAAACCTGGTCCCAGATCAGTTGACAAACGTTGCCATGTATAGTGCCCTAAACCTGGTCCCAGATCAGTTGACAAACGTTGCCATGTATAGTGCCCTAAACCTGGTCCCAGATCAGTTGACAAACGTTGCCATGTATAGTAGCCTAAACCTGGTCCCAGATCAGTTGAAAAACGTTGCCATGTATAGTATTTTAATCTCCTCAACTTCACTCCTGTGTCTGTTCTGTTCATCCATTCTCCATGTGGTGCTCTTTGTTCCTCTCCCCAATCTCTCACACAACATCTTCAGACAAACAGGT
Organism: Oncorhynchus nerka; assembly: GCF_034236695.1. Taxonomy (NCBI): domain Eukaryota; kingdom Metazoa; phylum Chordata; class Actinopteri; order Salmoniformes; family Salmonidae; genus Oncorhynchus; species Oncorhynchus nerka. The sequence continues at coordinate 182,897 of NW_027040187.1, forward strand.
GTATTTATTAATGGGTGGCAGGTAGCCTAGCAGTTAGAGCGTTGAGTCAGTAACCCAAAGGATGCTGGTTTGAATACCCAAGGTGAAATATCTGATGTGCTGTTGAGCAAAGCACTGAACCCTGATTTGCTCCAGGGTTCTGTACTACCCCGGGGTGCTGTACGATCGGACTTGAACCGATCGAACATCTCTGGAGAGACGTGAAAATAGCTGTACAGCGATGCTCCCCATCCAACCTGACAGAGCTTGAGAGGATCTGCAGAGAAGAATGGGAGAAACTCCCCAAATACAGGTGTGCCAAGCTTGTAGCGTCATACCAAAGAAGACTCGAGGTTGTAATCACTGCCAAAGGTGATTCAACAAAGTACTGAGTAAAGGGTCTGAATACTTATGTAAATGTCATGTTTCTTTTTCTAACAAGCTGTTTTTTTGCTTTGTCATTATGGGGTATTGTGTACTGTGATGTCATTATGGTGTACTGTGATGTCATTATGGGGTTTTTGTGATGTCATTATGGTGTATTGTGATGTCATTATGGGGTTTTGTGATGTCATTATGGTGTACTGTGATGTC
>NW_027040188.1:0-5000 GCF_034236695.1 Oncorhynchus nerka
GTGTTGTCTCAGTGTTCTTGACTATAGGAGGATCCATGTCTCTCAGTGTTCTGATGACTATAGGAGGATCCAGTGTTGTCTCAGTGTTCTGATGACTATAGGAGGATCTAGTGTTGTCTCAGTGTTCTGATGACTATAGGAGGATCCAGTGTTGCCTCAGTGGTCTGATGATTATAGGATGACCCAGTGTTGTCTCAGTGGTCTGATGACTATAGGAGGATCTAGTGTTGCCTCAGTGTTCTGATGACTATAGGAGGATCCAGTCTTGTCTCAGTGGTCTGTAGCTCATCCATCATGACTTAAGTTGGACAGTTGTACTTCACATGGTTGTGGCCACGACCCCAAGTCTTTGAGTGTGTGTGTGTCAGTGTTGTTCCTCTGTTATGACTACAGTATAAATCTCATGGTTGGAAACATGAGAGGTCTCCAGGGCCTCTTCTACATGAGGCTCAGTCTCACTGTGTTATTCTGGGTTCTCTGTCAGACTGCTGGACTGGCTGCTGATGTTAGGGGTTTGGGCAGACTGCTGGACTGCCTGCTGATGTTAGGGGTTTGGGCAGACTGCTGATGTTAGGGGTTTGGGCAGACTGCTGGACTGGCTGCTGATGTTAGGGGTTTGGGCAGACTGCTGGACTGCCTGCTGATGTTAGGGGTTTGGGCAGACTGCTGATGTTAGGGGTTTGGGCAGACTGCTGGACTGCCTGCTGATGTTATGGGTTTGGGCAGACTGCTGGACTTGCTGCTGATGTTAGGGGTTTGGGCAGACTGCTGGACTTGCTGCTGATGTTAGGGGTTTGGGCAGACTGCTGGACTTGCTGCTGATGTTAGGGGTTTGGGCAGACTGCTGGACTTGCTGCTGATGTTAGGGGTTTGGGCAGACTGCTGATGTTAGGGGTTTGGGCAGACTGCTGATGTTAGGGGTTTGGGCAGACTGCTGGACTTGCTGCTGATGTTAGGGGTTTGGGCAGACTGCTGATGTTAGGGGTTTGGGCAGACTGCTGGACTTGCTGCTGATGTTAGGGGTTTGGGCAGACTGCTGGACTTGCTGCTGATGTTAGGGGTTTGGGCAGACTGCTGATGTTAGGGGGTTGGGCAGACTGCTGCACTGCCTGCTGATATTAGGGGTTTGGGTAGACTGCTGATGTTAGGGGTTTGGGCAGACTGCTGATGTTAGGGGTTTGGGCAGACTGCTGATGTTAGGGGTTTGGGCAGACTGCTAATGTTAGGGGTTTGGACTGACTGCTGGACTGCCTGCTGATGTTATGGGTTTGGGCAGACTGCTGATGTTAGGGGTTTGGGCAGACTGCTGATGTTAGGGGTTTTGGCAGACTGCTGGACTGACTGCTGATGTTTGGGCATTGGGTTGAGTCAAGCCTTTGATTCAGTCAGTGTCAGCAGTGTATTACGGTGAAGGATCGATGTGGGCGAATACGGCCTAATTAAATGACTGTTGCAGTTGAACTCCCTCAGTCAAGATGAACCATGTTTCACATTAACCAAGTTGTCCACGGTGAAACCCTGACCTACTGATCTTAGTTAAGAATGTTAATTGAAACTAATTGGAACAAACACTTGTATATTATATTCATAACTGGTTTTCCCTTTCCTGTGTTCTTACTGCGTGTCTTCTTACTGTATTTTCTTATTGTGTGATTCTTAGTGTGTTCTTACTATATTTTTTTACTGTGTATTCTTACAGTGTATTCTTACAGTGTATTCTTACTGTGTGTTCTTACTGTGTGTTCTTACTGTATATTCTTACTGTATATTCTTACTGTGTGTTCTTACTGTATATTCTTACTGTATATTCTTACTGTATATTCTTACTGTGTGTTCTTACTGTGTGTTCTTACTGTGTGTTCTTACTGTGTGTTCTTACTGTGTGTTCTTACTGTATATTCTTACTGTGTGTTCTTACTGTGTGTTCTTACTGTGTGTTCTTACTGTGTATTCTTACTGTGTGTTCTCACTGTGTGTTCTTACTGTATATTCTTACTGTATGCTCTTACTGTGTGTTCTTACTGTGAGTTCTTACTGTATATTCTTACTGTATATTCTTACTGTGTTCTTACTGTATTCTTACTGTATGTTCTTACTGTATGTTCTTACTGTGTGTTCTTACTGTGTGTTCTTACTGTGTGTTCTTACTGTGTGTTCTTACTGTATATTCTTACTGTGTTCTTACTGTATATTCTTACTGTGTTCTTACTGTGTTCTTACTGTGTTCTTACTGTGTTCTTACTGTATATTCTTACTGTATGCTCTTACTGTATATTCTTACTGTATATTCTTACTGTGTGTTCTTACTGTATGCTCTTACTGTGTGTTCTTACTGTGAGTTCTTACTGTATATTCTTACTGTGTGTTCTTACTGTATATTCTTACTGTATATTCTTACTGTATATTCTTACTGTATGCTCTTACTGTATATTCTTACTGTGTTCTTACTGTGTGTTCTTTATGTTCCTACAACAGAAATGAATACATTTTTCCAGCAGGGGGCAGCATTTGTCTGTAATACAGATGATTGGCTTAATAGTATTGGTTAACTGTCAGATACTTTAGCTGTGCTTCATTGATCATGCCTGGTGCAATTTAAGCAATAGAATATTCCCAAAAGTGCAAACCCCACCCATATGGCACTCCAGGCAAGCTCATTCAAACAGTCAAACAAAGAAAACACATTCTTAATTGAATCCAGGTCTGCTATGAAACCCTGGTCCTCTGTCTTTCTCCATCTCACTATAGGTTGATGGGGAACCAGGACAGAGAGAGGAGTCTTCCTCCCCAGCCAGCAGTGAGGACTCTGGGGTTAGCACATCACTGTGTGTCCAGGCTCTGCCCGCACATTAGGCCACAATAGGGGTCGCATTGTCTCACTCTCTCTTCCTCTATCTGACACAAACAAAGGTGTGATTGTTGCATGATTTTTACACCCCAGTGAAAATGCCCGTGAGGAGGGAGGGGAGGAGTTTACCAGACCGTTCCTGTCTAATGGACACAGGTCTGGTTGTTGACTAGGAATCAGTCTGATATTGCATTACATGTTGTACTATAATATGATTCATTTTATTAAAGTGAAAATACATTTTATCCAGGGGCCTTTCCAGCTAAGACACTACATCACGTATTCATGTGCTCACTGAATGAGAAATAGCCTTTTTATATCTGTGCAGCTTCTGGCTGTGGCTTTTAGGATCATTCCTTTTATCACATCTTTTTGTAATTGAGTGTTCTTCTGTAACAGTCAGTGATTCTACTCTTATAATAGCATATTCATTGAGTAATATAATAATGCTATCTTAGTAATAGCATGAGTAATGTGGAACCACCCTTGTGACACAGGCCTTCTGCTTTAATACACACACACACACACACACAGAGAGATCTCTATACTGACAAACCATATAGAATATAATAGATTAGAATAGAACAGAGTATAATATAATATTTTGGAATATAATGTATTAGAATAGATTAGAATATAAAATATTAGAATGGAATATAATATATTTTAATATATTAGAATATAATATATTAGAATGGATTATAATATATTATATATATATATATATATATATATATATTATAACGCTTAAATATATTATAATAATTGGAATAGCATATAATAGAATAGATTAGAATATATTGGATTACACTAGATTACAATATAATATTTTAGAATGTATTAGAATAGACTAGAATGTAATAGAATAGAATATTAGAATAAAATAGAATGTATTTTGAATAGAATAGACTAGAAGGTAATAGAATAGAATATCTTAGAATAGACTAAAATAGAATAGAATGTATTTTGAATAGAATAGACTAGAAGGTAATAGAATAGAATATAATATCTTAGAATAGACTAAAATAGAATAGAATATATTAGAATAGAATAGACTAGAAGATAATATAATAGATTAGAGTAGACTAGAATGTAATAGACTATATTAGTATAGAATAGATGACAATAGAACAGGATTGTTCCCAGAGGGAACTTCAGTAGATGCTCAGACCAGCTGGATGGACTGAGGTTCAATACGCAGCTCCTTGCTAGAAGAGCTTTTCCCTAGTCTGAACCGACTGGTTCTTTTACACTATACACAGTTATAGTACAGACACTGACTTCTGTCATGGAGCGGATTCTGTCCCTAGTCTGAACCGACTGGTTCTTTTACACTATACATAGTTATAGTACAGACACTGACTTCTGTCATGGAGCGGATTCTGTCCCTAGTCTGAACCGACTGGTTCTTTTACACTATACATAGTTATAGTACAGATACTGACTTCTGTCATGGAGCGGATTCTGTCCCTAGTCTGAACCGACTGGTTCTTTTACACTATACATAGTTATAGTACAGACACTGACTTCTGTCATGGAGCGGATTCTGTCCCTAGTCTGAACCGACTGGTTCTTTTACACTATACATAGTTATAGTACAGACACTGACTTCTGTCATGGAGCGGATTCTGTCCCTAGTCTGAACCGACTGGTTCTTTTACACTATACATAGTTATAGTACAGACACTGACTTCTGTCATGGAGCGGATTCTGTCCCTAGTCTGAACTGACTGGTTCTTTTACACTATACATAGTTATAGTACAGACACTGACTTCTGTCATGGAGCGGATTCTGTCCCTAGTCTGAACCGACTGGTTCTTTTACACTATACATAGTTATAGTACAGACACTGACTTCTGTCATGGAGCGGATTCTGTCCCTAGTCTGAACCGACTGGTTCTTTTACACTATACATAGTTATAGTACAGATACTGACTTCTGTCATGGAGCGGATTCTGTCCCTAGTCTGAACCGACTGGTTCTTTTACACTATACATAGTTATAGTACAGACACTGACTTCTGTCATGGAGCGGATTCTGTCCCTAGTCTGAACCGACTGGTTCTTTTACACTATACATAGTTATAGTACAGACACTGACTTCTGTCATGGAGCGGATTCTGTCCCTAGTCTGAACCGACTGGTTCTTTTA
>NW_027040188.1:12500-102595 GCF_034236695.1 Oncorhynchus nerka
TGTGGTCAGTGTGTTTACTATGTGAAGTGTGTGGTCAGTGTGTTTACTATGTGAAGTGTGTGGTCAGTGGGTTTACCATGTGAAGTGTGTGGTCAGTGGGTTTACCATGTGAAGTGTGTGGTCAGTGTGTTTACCATGTGAAGTGTGTGGTCAGTGTGTTTACCATGTGAAGTGTGTGGGTAGTGTGTTTACCATGTGAAGTGTGTGGTCAGTGTGTTTACTATGTGAAGTGTGTGGTCAGTGGGTTTACCATGTGAAGTGTGTGGTCAGTGTGTTTACTATGTGAAGTGTGTGGTCAGTGTGTTTACCATGTGAAGTGTGTGGTCAGTGTGTTTACCATGTGAAGTGTGTTGTCAGTGTGTTTACCATGTGAAGTGTGTGGTCAGTGTGTTTACCATGTGAAGTGTGTGGTCAGTGTGTTTACCATGTGAAGTGTGTTGTCAGTGTGTTTACCATGTGAAGTGTGTGGTCAGTGTGTTTACCATGTGAAGTGTGTGGTCAGTGGCCTACGTATCGTGCATCGTTCCCACAGACCCAGTACATTAGAGTCATAACAGTTCTCCTGGGACCAGTAAATGTCAAGTGGACACTGAGTCATGGACTTGGCCCGACAGTGTGATGTGAAGGCCTCAGACCAATAGTTGTATGTCAAACGACACCCTGTTCCCTACATAGTGCACTACCCATAGGGCTCAGGTCAAAAGTAGTGCACTACCCATAGGGCTCAGGTCAAAAGTAGTGCACTACCCATAGGGCTCAGGTCAAAAGTAGTGCACTACCCATAGGGCTCAGGTCAAAAGTAGTGCACTACCCATAGGGCTCAGGTCAAAAGTAGTGCACTACCCATAGGGCTCAGGTCAAAAGTAGTGCACTACCCATAGGGCTCAGGTCAAAAGTAGTGCACTACCCATAGGGCTCAGGTCAAAAGTAGTTCACTACCCATAGGGCTCAGGTCAAAAGTAGTGCACTACCCATAGGGCTCAGGTCAAAAGTAGTGCACTACCCACAGGGCTCAGGTCAAAAGTAGTGCACTATGAAGGGAATAGGGAGCCATTTGGGAGAGAGGAGTGGAGGCTGGGTGATTTTCCCCAGGTGTTGCTCCTGCTGAGACTTCCTGTGTGTGTGTGTGTGTGTGTGTGTGTGTGTGTGTGTGTGTGTGTGTGTGTGTGTGTGTGCAGCTATTAGACAGGACCTCAGGGAAGCTATTAGACAGGACCTCAGGGTGGCTATTAGACAGGACCTCAGGGTGGCTATTAGACAGGACCTCAGGGTGGCTATTAGACAGGACTTCAGGGTGGCTATTAGACAGGACTTCAGGGTGGCTATTAGACAGGACCTCAGGGTGGCTATTAGACAGGACCTCAGGGAGGCTATTAGACAGGACCTCAGGGTGGCTATTAGACAGGACCTCAGGGTGGCTATTAGACAGGACTTCAGGGCGGCTATTAGACAGGACCTCAGGGTGGCTATTAGACAGGACCTCAGGGTGGCTATTAGACAGGACCTCAGGGTGGCTATTAGACAGGACCTCAGGGCGGCTATCAGACAGGACCTCAGGGCGGCTATCAGACAGGACCTCAGGGCGGCTATTAGACAGGACCTCAGGGCGGCTATCAGACAGGACCTCAGGGCGGCTATCAGACAGGACCTCAGGGCGGCTATCAGACAGGACCTCAGGGCGGCTATTAGACAGGACCTCAGGGCGGCTATTAGACAGGACCTCAGGGCGGCTATTAGACAGGACCTCAGGGCGGCTATTAGACAGGACCTCAGGGCGGCTATTAGACAGGACCTCAGGGCGGCTATTAGACAGGACTTCAGGGTGGCTATTAGACAGGACCTCAGGGCGGCTATTAGACAGGACCTCAGGGCGGCTATTAGACAGGACCTCAGCCATGAATCAGCCTTAATATCCTGTCACTGCCAAACAAATAGCCTTAACACACAGTAAGAATGTGTTTGTCGTAGCTCAGGACTTCCCTGCAACATATTGTATGTTAACATTCTAGTGATTCTAATTCTAGTGCTTCTTATTCCATGGTAGCACCTCTGTAATGTTGACATTGCCCTCTGGCTAGGCAACACTGTACTGTATGATGTTCATACCTAGACATGCTGTGTGTGGATAGAGTCTGTTAATCTTCCTTGGTGCTCATGCACCCTTGTCCCTCTTTAGTTCATTGCTTTTGACAGGATACACAGGGCTCAGTAGGGTCACATTTGGGAAGCACCCTTTGTCTCTGGCCTATCTGGAGCCCTGTGTAAAACAAGTAAAGCTGTTTCCTTTAGAAATGGAACACTGAGGCCAGATGAACTGGAACACTGAGGCTAGATGAACTGGAACACTGAGGCCAGATGAACTGGAACACTGAGGCCAGATGAACTGGAACACTGAGGCTAGATGAACTGGAACACTGAGGCTAGATGAACTGGAACACTGAGGCTAGATGAACTGGAACACTGAGGCTAGATGAACTGGAACACTGAGGCTAGATGAACTTGAACACTGAGGCTAGATGAACTTGAACACTGAGGCTAGATGAACTTGAACACTGAGGCTAGATGAACTTGAACACTGAGGCTAGATGAACTGGAACACTGAGGCTAGATGAACTGGAACACTGAGGCCAGATGAACTGGAACACTGAGGCCAGATGAACTGGAACACTGAGGCTAGATGAACTGGAACACTGAGGCCAGATGAACTGGAACACTGAGGCCAGATGAACTGGAACACTGAGGCCAGATGAACTGGAACACTGAGGCTAGATGAACTGGAACACTGAGGCTAGATGAACTGGAACACTGAGGCTAGATGAACTGGAACACTGAGGCCAGATGAACTGGAACACTGAGGCCAGATGAACTGGAACACTGAGGCCAGATGAACTGGAGCACTGAGGCCAGATGAACTGGAATACTGAGGCTAGATGAACTGGAACACTGAGGCCAGATGAACTGGAGCACTGAGGCCAGATGAACTGGAACACTGAGGCCAGATGAACTGGAGCACTGAGGCCAGATGAACTGGAACACTGAGGCTAGATGAACTGGAACACTGAGGCTAGATGAACTGGAACACTGAGGCTAGATGAACTTGAACACTGAGGCTAGATGAACTTGAACACTGAGGCTAGTTGAACTGGAACACTGAGGCCAGATGAACTGGAACACTGAGGCCAGATGAACTGGAACACTGAGGCTAGATGAACTGGAACACTGAGGCCAGATGAACTGGAACACTGAGGCCAGATGAACTGGAACACTGAGGCCAGATGAACTGGAACACTGAGGCTAGATGAACTGGAACACTGAGGCTAGATGAACTGGAACACTGAGGCTAGATGAACTGGAACACTGAGGCCAGATGAACTGGAGCACTGAGGCCAGATGAACTGGAACACTGAGGCCAGATGAACTGGAGCACTGAGGCCAGATGAACTGGAACACTGAGACCAGATAAACTGGAGCACTGAGGCCAGATGAACTGGAACACTGAGGCCAGATGAACTGGAACACTGAGACCAGATAAACTGGAGCACTGAGGCCAGATGAACTGGAACACTGAGGCCAGACACCAGAGGGAAGAAACAACAACATGGACTGTGATGAATTGTTGGTCTTCTAGCCAGAAAGAAGAAGTAGGAAATTGCACAAAAAGTAAAGGTTGGTCCAAGACTAAACTATGTCCCAGATGGCTTCCCTATGTAGCGCACTTTTTATGGGGCTCTGGTCTAAAGTAGTGAACTGTATAGGGAGTAGGGTGTTATTTAGGACACAGCCTAGAACTGGGGAAATAATATAATTATATGATTTATAGAAATAGCAGAGATATGGTACTTATATAATTACACCATTATGACAGAAATAGCAGAAAGCAACGCTGTGATTATCAATGTGACAGCTGATGCGGGTTTTTCTTCTTCAGGAAACCACAGTCTTTCTGTTTCCAACAAGCCCCTAATCAACAGTTCTGGAGGCATGCGATCCATGTGCTCCTCGCTCAGGAAAATAACACGTTGTTGTTTGGGATTATAGTGATTTGGGAACGGGAGGTTGGGAATGCCCGGCAGGGGGTGTGTGTGTGGGGTGTGTGTGTGTGTTTGTGTGTGTGTGTGTGTGTGTGTGTGTGTGTGTGTGTGTGTGTGCAGGCAGCTGGACAGCAGCAGAATATGGGTTAATTGCTGATTGGAGCTGCTTTGATAGACGCAGGGTTAAATGGGCAATGTGTTTTTATGTGTGTGTGCTGAGGGGACTGCAATAGATGGAGAGAGAAGAGGTCAGAGGCTTGTGCATTGGTGATGAGTTGGACCACAGAGTGAAGGAAAAGCAGCCAACAAGTGCTCAACATATGTGGGAAATCCTTCAAGACTGTTGGAAAAGCATTCCAGGTGAAGCTGGTTGAGAGTGTGCAAAGCTGTCATCAAGGCAAAGAGTGGCTCCTTTGAAGAATCTCAGAATTCTGATTTGTTTTAACACTTTGTTGGTTACTACATGACTCCATATGTGTTATTTCATAGTTTTGATGTCTTCACTATTATTCTACAATGTAGAAAACAGTAAAAATAAAGAAATACCCTGGAATGAGTCTCTAAAGTTTTGACTGGTTTGGTACATTGGTGGGAAAAGCACGCACTCACTCACTCACTCACTCACTCACTCACTCGTGGAAAAAGTACCAATTGTCATACTTGAGTAAAAGTAACGACACCTTAACAGAAAATGACTCAAGTAAAAGTGAAAGTCACCCAGTAAAAAAACTACTTGAGTGAAAGTCTAACAGTATTTGGTTTTACATAAACGTAAGTATCAAAAGTACATTTAATTGCTAAAATGTACTTAACTATTAAAATTAAAAGTATAAATAATTTCAAATTCCTTATATTAAGCAAATCAGATGGCAGCATTGTATTTGTATATACGGATATAGAGGCAGCATTGTATTTGTATATACGGATATAGAGGCAGCATTGTATTTGTATATACGGATATAGAGGCAGCATTGTATTTGTATATACGGATATAGAGGCAGCATTGTATTTGTATATACGGATATAGAGGCAGCATTGTATTTGTATATACGGATATAGAGGCAGCATTGTATTTGTATATACGGATATAGAGGCAGCATTGTATTTGTATATACGGATATAGAGGCAGCATTGTATTTGTATATACGGATATAGAGGCAGCATTGTATTTGTATATACGGATATAGAGGCAGCATTGTATTTGTATATACGGATATAGAGGCAGCGGCTCCAACACGACATCATTTACAAACGAAGCATTTCTGTTCAGTGACTCCGCCGGATCAGAGGCCGTACAGACGATAAGGGATGTTGAATAGTGTGTGAATTGGACCTGTCCTGCTAAGATCAGAGGCAGTAGAGATGACCTGGGATGTTCTCTTGAATAGTGTGTGAATTGGACCTGTCCTGCTAAGATCAGAGGCAGTAGAGATGACCTGGGATGTTCTCTTGAATAGTGTGTGAATTGGACCTGTCCTGCTAAGATCAGAGGCCGTACAGACGATAAGGGATGTTGAATAGTGTGTGAATTGGACCTGTCCTGCTAAGATCAGAGGCAGTAGAGATGACCTGGGATGTTCTCTTGAATAGTGTGTGAATTGGACCTGTCCTGCTAAGATCAGAGGCAGTAGAGATGACCTGGGATGTTCTCTTGAATAGTGTGTGAATTGGACCTGTCCTGCTAAGATCAGAGGCAGTAGAGATGACCTGGGATGTTCTCTTGAATAGTGTGTGAATTGGACCTGTCCTGCTAAGATCAGAGGCAGTAGAGATGACCTGGGATGTTCTCTTGAATAGTGTGTGAATTGGACCTGTCCTGCTAAGATCAGAGGCCGTACAGACGATAAGGGATGTTGAATAGTGTGTGAATTGGACCTGTCCTGCTAAGATCAGAGGCAGTAGAGATGACCTGGGATGTTCTCTTGAATAGTGTGTGAATTGGACCTGTCCTGCTAAGATCAGAGGCAGTAGAGATGACCTGGGATGTTCTCTTGAATAGTGTGTGAATTGGACCTGTCCTGCTAAGATCAGAGGCAGTAGAGATGACCTGGGATGTTCTCTTGAATAGTGTGTGAATTGGACCTGTCCTGTTAAGATCAGAGGCAGTAGAGATGACCTGGGATGTTCTCTTGAATAGTGTGTGAATTGGACCTGTCCTGCTAAGATCAGAGGCAGTAGAGATGACCTGGGATGTTCTCTTGAATAGTGTGTGAATTGGACCTGTCCTGCTAAGCATTCAAAATGTAACGAGTACTTTTGGGTGTCAGGGAAAATGTATGGAGTAGAAAGTACATTATTTTATTTAGGAATGTAGTGAAGTAAAAGTTGTCCAAAATATAAACAGTAAAGTAAAGTACAAAAAAACGACTAAGTAGTACTTTAAAGTATTTTACTTAAGTACTATTTATTGTAAGATGCAATAAGTCAATGGTGCCTCAATAATTTTAGAGGAATTAAGGATGATTTAAGTGGTTTCTCTGTCCAGATCTGTCTATACTTGTAAGATATCCAGAAACAATCTGTGTCTGACTCTGTCCAGAGGTGGGCAGGATGATCCAATCACAATCAGTCTGACTCTGTCCAGAGGTGGGCAGGATGATCCAATCACAATCAGTCTGACTCTGTCCAGAGGTGGGCAGGATGATCCAATCACAATCAGGCTGACTCTGTCCAGAGGTGGGCAGGATGGTCCGATCACAATCAGTCTGACTCTGTCCAGAGGTGGGCAGGATGATCCGATCACAATCAGTCTGACTCTGTCCAGAGGTGGGCAGGATGGTCCGATCACAATCTGTGTCTGACTCTGTCCAGAGGTGGGCAGGATGGTCCGATCACAATCAGTCTGACTCTGTCCAGAGGTGGGCAGGATGATCCGATCACAATCAGTCTGACTCTGTCCAGAGGTGGGCAGGATGGTCCGATCACAATCAGTCTGACTCTGTCCAGAGGTGGGCAGGATGATCAGATCACAATCAGTCTGACTCTGTCCAGAGGTGGGCAGGATGATCCGATCACAATCAGTCTGACTCTGTCCAGAGGTGGGCAGGATGGTCCGATCACAATCAGTCTGACTCTGTCCAGAGGTGGGCAGGATGGTCCGATCACAATCAGTCTGACTCTGTCCAGAGGTGGGCAGGATGATCCGATCACAATCAGTCTGACTCTGTCCAGAGGTGGGCAGGATGGTCCGATCACAATCAGATCACTAAGTGTCTTTTCATTGTCTACTCCACCTAACGATGTGGAAACAATCAGATCACTAAGTGTCTTTTCATTGTCTACACCACCTAACGATGTGGAAACAATCAGATCACTAAGTGTCTTTTCATTGTCTACACCACCTAACGATGTGGAAACAATCAGATCACTAAGTGTCTTTTCATTGTCTACACCACCTAACGATGTGGAACCAATCAGATCACTAAGTGTCTTTTCATTGTCTACACTGCCTAACGATGTGGAAACAATCAGAATGTGGACAATAAGAACAAAGGATGCAAGTTAGAACCAGGTATAAGCGAGGCTAGTGTGTGTGTGTGTGTGTGTTGGTGTGGGTGTGTGTGTATAGCTAGATGCTTGGCTTCTGGAGGGAGATGCTCTTGAGTTATCTCTGTGTGTTGGGGACTGAGAGGAGGTTGTGAGCCAGCAGGACCAGCTGTCCTGTTACTGTTTGAGTTGAGCTGATACTGTATCATAAACTCTGCAGAGAGAGAGAGACAGAGCTTCAAGGACCTCTGGGCAGTGTCTCTGTCTCTATCTGTCTGGTGAGAGAGAGAGAGAGAGAGCTTCAAGGACCTCTGGACAGTGTATCTGTCTCTATCTGTCTGGTGAGAGAGAGAGAGAGATCTTCAAGGACCTCTGGACAGTGTATCTGTCTCTATCTGTCTGGTGAGAGAGAGACAGGGCTTCAAGGACCTCTGGGCAGTGTCTCTGTCTCTATCTGTCTGGTGAGAGAGAGAGAGAGATCTTCAAGGACCTCTGGACAGTGTCTCTGTCTCTATCTGTCTGGTGAGAGAGAGACAGAGCTTCAAGGACCTCTGGACAGTGTCTCTGTCTCTATCTGTCTGGTGAGAGAGAGACAGAGCTTCAAGGACCTCTGGACAGTGTCTCTGTCTCTATCTGCCTGGTGAGAGAGAGACAGAGCTTCAAGGACCTCTGGACAGTGTATCTGTCTCTATCTGTCTGGTGAGAGAGAGACAGAGCTTCAAGGATCTCTGGACAGTGTCTCTGTCTCTATCTGTCTGGTGAGAGAGAGACAGAGCTTCTGGGCAGTCGATCTGTCTGTGTCTATCTGTCTGGACAGTGTGGGCATCTGTCTCTATCTGTCTGGTGAGAGAGAGACAGAGCTTCAGGACCTCTGGACAGTGTCTCTATCTGTCTGGTGAGAGAGAGACAGAGCTTCAAGGAACTCTGGACAGTGTATCTATCTCTATCTGTCTGGTGAGAGAGAGACAGAGCTTCAAGGACCTCTGATGATAAATCACAATCAGTCTGACTCTGTCAGTCTGGACAGTGTATCTGTCTCTATCTGTCTGGTGAGAGAGTGACAGAGCTTCAAGGACCTCTGGACAGTGTCTCTATCTGTCTGGTGAGAGAGAGACAGAGCTTCAAGGAACTCTGGACAGTGTATCTATCTCTATCTGTCTGGTGAGAGAGAGACAGAGCTTCAAGGACCTCTGGACAGTGTATCTGTCTCTATCTGTCTGGTGAGAGAGAGACAGAGCTTCAAGGACCTCTGGACAGTGTATCTGTCTCTATCTGTCTGGTGAGAGAGAGACAGAGCTTCAAGGACCTCTGGACAGTGTATCTGTCTCTATCTGTCTGGTGAGAGAGAGACAGAGCTTCAAGGACCTCTGGGCAGTGTCTCTGTCTCTATCTGTCTGGTGATTTAGAGAGGCCTGTATCTGTCTGGTTGGAGTTAGAGAGGCCTGTATCTGTCTGGTTGGAGTTAGAGCGGCCTGTATCTGTCTGGTTGGAGTTAGAGAGGCCTGTATCTGTCTGGTGAGAGTTAGATAGGCCTGTCTCTATCTGGTTGGAGTTAGAGAGGCCTGTAACTGTCTGGTTGGAGTTAGAGAGGCCTGTCTCTATCTGGTTGGAGTTAGAGAGGCCTGTATCTGTCTGGTTGGAGTTAGAGAGGCCTGTATCTGTCTGGTGAGAGTTAGAGAGGCCTGTATCTGTCTGGTTGGAGTTAGAGAGGCCTGTATCTGTCTGGTGAGAGTTAAAGAGGCATGTATCTGTCTGGTGAGAGTTAGAGTTAGAGAGGCCTGTATCTGTCTGGTTGAGAGTTAGAGAGGCCTGTATCTGTCTGGTTGGAGTTAGAGAGGCCTGTATCTGTCTGGTGGAGTTAAGAGGCCTGTATCTGTCTGGTGAGAGTTAAAGAGGCCTGTATCTGTCTGGTGAGGCCTGTAACTGTCTGGTTGGAGTTCAGAGAGGCCTGTATCTGTCTGGTTGGAGTTAGAGAGGCCTGTATCTATCTGGTTGGAGTTAGAGAGGCCTGTATCTGTCTGGTGAGAGTTAAAGAGGCCGGTATCTGTCTGGTGAGAGTTAGAGAGGCCTGTATATGTCTGGTTGGAGTTAGAGAGGCCTGTCTCTATCTGGTGAGAGTTAGAGAGGCCTGTATCTGTCTGGTTGGAGTTAGAGAGGCCTGTCTCTATCTGGTTGGAGTTAGAGAGGTCTGTATCTGTCTGGTGAGAGTTAGATAGACCGTCTCTTTCTGGTTGGAGTTAGAGAGGCCTGTATCTGTCTGGTTGGAGTTAGAGAGGCCTGTATCTGTCTGGTTGGAGTTAGAGAGGCCTGTATCTGTCTGGTGAGAGTTAAAGAGGCATGTATCTGTCTGGTGAGAGTTAAAGAGGCATGTATCTGTCTGGTGAGAGTTAGAGAGGCCTGTATCTGTCTGGTTGGAGTTAGAGAGGCCTGTATCTGTCTGGTTGGAGTTAGAGAGGCCTGTATCTGTCTGGTGAGAGTTAAAGAGGCCGGTATCTGTCTGGTGAGAGTTAGAGAGGCCTGTATCTGTCTGGTTGGAGTTAGAGAGGCCTGTCTCTATCTGGTGAGAGTTAGAGAGGCCTGTATCTGTCTGGTTGGAGTTAGAGAGGCCTGTCTCTATCTGGTTGGAGTTAGAGAGGTCTGTATCTGTCTGGTGAGAGTTAGATAGACCGTCTCTTTCTGGTTGGAGTTAGAGAGGCCTCTATCTGTCTGGTTGGAGTTAGAGAGGCCTGTAACTGTCTGGTTGGAGTTAGAGAGGCCTGTATCTGTCTGGTGAGAGTTAGAGAGGCCTGTTCAGAAGGAGCCGGTGCTCTACACTATCGTCTAGTGTTGTTCAGGTCTTTAAATAGTTTTACTGTTAAATCAATATGACTAAAAACAGCCTTGACAGACTTCTCTCTCTCTCTCTGTCTCTCTCTCTCTGTCTCTCTCTCTGTCTCTCTCTCTCTCTGTCTCTCTGTCTCTCTCTCTGTCTCTCTCTCTCTCTCTCTTCCTCTTTATTCCTGAGGCCTTCCTCTCCTCTCCTGGCCAGTCTAACCCACATCATTTGGTTCCAGACAGAGTATCTCTCTGACCTGAAAATATCTGCTTTTCCTTCCTGGCACTTCTTAAGGCTTGTGGGTATCAGTAATTACTGGACTGACGGACTGTTCAACCTCACCCGTTGCCAGGCACCAGTTAAATGACCTCACCTTATTTTGTTACATAGTTGCAGTTTTTTGTCCTCTGTTATTTTCTCTCTTGGTTTTGTCACCTCAGCATGAACTCCGACTATCACCCATCATGAATTCTTCTGCGTCCCAAATGGCATCATATTCTCTATATAGTGAGAGCACCAGCCCCCTTCCCCTCTCCTGCTGGACTGGGCTGTAATCTGAAGAGGCATCATATTCTCTATATAGTGAGAGCACCAGCCCCCTTCCCCTCCCCTGCTGGACTGGGCCGTAATCTGAAGAGGGGCTTTGTCTGTCTCTGTGTGGATTGTGAAGTCTGTCTGTGTGTTGAACTGCTGGCTAGCCTGTGCTGATCCATGCTTAGAGGGGACTGCATAGGGGAAAGCAGCTCAGACTTCAGGGCCCTAGCTAGCACTCTCTCTCTCTCTCTCTCTCTCTCTCTCTCTGTCTCTCTCTCTCTGTCTCTCTCTCTCTCTCTCTCTCTGTCTCTCTCTCTCTCTCTCTCTCTCTCTCTCTGTCTCTCTCTCTCTCTCTCTCTCTCTCTCTCTCTCTCTCTCTCTGTCTCTCTCTCTCTCTCCTCTCTCTCTCTCTCTCTCTCTCTCTGTCTCTCTGTCTGTCTCTCTCTCTCTCTCTCTGTCTCTGTCTCTCTCTCTCTCTCTCTCTCTCTCTGTCTCTCTCTCTCTCTGTCTCTCTCTCTCTCTCTCTCTCTCTCTCTCTCTCTCTCTCTCTCTCTCTCTCTCTCTCTCTCTCTGTCTCTCTGTCTCTCTCTCTCTCTCTCTGTCCCTCTCTCTCTCTCTCTGTCTCCCTCTCTCTCTCTCTCTCTGTCTCTCTCTCTCTGTCTCTCTCTCTCTCATTGTCTCTCTCTGTCTCTCTCTCTCTCACTTTTTCCTCTCTCTCTCTCCTCTCTCTCTCTCTGTCTTTTTGTTTCTCGTCTGTCTTTGTCTGTCTGTCTGTCTGTCTGTCTGTCTGTCTCTCTCTCTCTCTCTCTCTCTCTCTCTCTCTCTGTCTGTCTGTCTGTCTCTCTCTCTCTCTCTCTCTCTCTCTCTCTCTGTGTGTCTCTCTCTGTGTCTCTCTCTCTCTGTCTCTCTGTCTCTCTGTCTCTCTCTCTCTCTCTCTCTCTCTCTCTCTCTCTCTCTCTCTCTCTCTCTCTGTCTGTCTGTCTGTCTCTCTGTCTCTCTGTCTCTCTCTCTCTCTGTCTCTCTCTGTCTCTCTCTGGAACGGGGCCAAAATAAGCTCATCCATGATGACCAGCCAGCCAGCCGCTTGCTCGGTCACAGGGGTGTCATTTCACTCGACCTTAATGAACCCTGGCACTCGCTAATGTTTACCATGTTACGGTGTGTGTGTGTGTGTAAATGCTCAACAGTGCTTTCCCTCCTTGTTTTTAGACCAGGGTCACATTGTATGTGACACCCCTCCCAGTGCCCGGCCAGCCCAATGGTCTGACCACTGACAGCCTGGCCTGCCGCCTCCACGGCGCCTGTGGACAGAGAGAGAGGGAGCAGACGGACCGAGGCTGAGTCCTCTACTGTTTCCTAGGAGTAGGCCAGTTTACTCTGGACGCGTGCCAGCACAGAGCATCAAGAGACAGGGTCCGGTCAGCTCTCTAGGGTGGTCCTGTGGTGTGTGTGGACTAGTGTGTGTGTGTGTGTGGAGGGGGCTAGGGTGTGTGTGTGTGTGTGTGTGTGATCTGTTAGGCGCAATAATGACGGTCTGATGTTGTGATTCTTTTGTTAGACTTATTTTCGCTGCTAAGTTCCCCTTTGGCTTTTCAGATCTCTCCATCTCTGCCGTCTAGACCTCTGTGTGTATGTGTGCCTTTGGAATAGACAGACAGACAGGACATAAAGAACTACCACTCTGACTCAGACCAAGTATTTCTATGAAGAGGAAGGTTGGGGGATCTGGTGCTGTGGGAGGGTCTGGAGGAGTCTGTGTGTGTGTGTGTGTGTGTGTGTGTGTGTGTGTGTGTGTGTGTGTGTGTGTGTGTGTGTCTGTGTGTGTGTGTGTGTGTGTGTGTGTGTGTGTGGGTGTGTGTGTGTGTGTGTGTGCATGCGTGCGTGTGTCAGTGCACTATAAAGGGAATAGAGTTCCATATAGAATGCCGGCTCTGTGTGATTGCATTAGGAAGACTGTTATTCTGTCATTCATTCTAAACCTCCCTGGTTAAACCACTAAATCTGGACCCAATCTGTAGCAGGCACACATGTTTGTTGGGGCAGCCAGGGGTCAGGGCTGGCTGCAGAGATGGAGACCCCCCCCTGCACACACACTCCGCCCCTCTGTATTTGGAATCCATTAGGAAATGTGGTCAGAATTTCTCTAATAATTGAAAGGAGACATTTTCAAAGTTTGCTGGGATCAGTCTGAGCCAAGACAAACTTGCCACGGGTAAGGATAGAGGCCGAGAGGTGGGGAGAGGGGCGGAGGGGTGAGGATAGGGGCGGAGGGGTGAGGATAGAGGCCGAGGGGTGGGGATAGGGGTGGAGGGGTAAGGATAGAGGCAGAGGGGTGGGGATAGAGGCCAAGGGGTGAGGATAGGGGCGGAGGGGTAAGGATAGAGGCGGAGGGGTGGGGATAGAGGCCGAGGGGTGAGGAAAGGGGCGGAGGGGTAAGGATAGGGGCGGAGGGGTAAGGATAGAGGTGGAGGGGTGGAGATAGAGGCGGAGGGGTGAGGATAGGGGCGGAGGGGTGAGGATAGAGGCCGAGGGGTGGGGATAGGGGTGGAGGGGTAAGGATAGAGGCAGAGGGGTGGGGATAGAGGCCAAGGGGTGAGGATAGGGGCGGAGGGGTAAGGATAGAGGCGGAGGGGTGGGGATAGAGGCCGAGGGTGAGGAAAGGGGCGGAGGGGTGAGGATAGGGGCGGAGGGGTGAGGAGAGGCGGAGGGGTGGGGATAGAGGCCGAGGGTTGAGGATAGAGGCGGAGGGGTGGGGATAGAGGGGAGGGGTGAGGATAGGGGCGAGGGTGAGGATAGGGGCGGAGGGGTGAGGATAGGGGCGGAGGGGTGGGGATAGAGGCGAGGGGGTGAGGGGGTGGGGATAGGGGGCGGAGGGGTGAGGATAGAGGACGGAGGGGTGAGGATAGGGCGGAGGGGT
The DNA here is from genome assembly GCF_034236695.1 of Oncorhynchus nerka. Classification (NCBI taxonomy): domain Eukaryota; kingdom Metazoa; phylum Chordata; class Actinopteri; order Salmoniformes; family Salmonidae; genus Oncorhynchus; species Oncorhynchus nerka. Next base: position 26,284 of record NW_027040188.1, read on the forward strand.
GAGGGGCGGAGGGGTGAGGATAGGGGCGGAGGGTGAGGATAGAGGCGGGGGGAGGATAGAGTTGAGGAGGGGTGGGGATAGGGGCGGAGGGGTGAGGATAGGGCGGAGGGGTGAGGATAGAGGCGGAGGGGTGGGGATAGGGCGAGGGTTGAGGATAGAGGCGGAGGGGGGGGGGGCCGAGGGGTGGGGATAGAGGCGGAGGGGTGAGGATAGGGGGCGAGGGGTGAGGATAGGGGCGGAGGGGTGGGGATAGGGGCCGAGGGGTGAGGATAGAGGCGGAGGGGTGGGATAGGGGTGGGAGGGGTGAGGATAGAGGCGGAGGGGTGAGGATAGGGCGGAGGGGTGAGGATAGAGGCGGAGGGGTGAGGATAGAGGCGGAGGGGTGAGGATAGGGCGGAGGGGTGAGGATAGAGGCGGAGGGTGAGGGAGGGGGCGGAGGGTGGAGGATAGGGCGGAGGGGTGGGGATAGAGGCCGAGGGGTGAGGATAGGGGCGGAGGGGTGGGGATAGAGGGGTGAGGGAGGGTGAGGATAGGGCGGAGGGGTGAGGATAGGGGCGGAGGGGTGAGGATAGAGGCGGAGGGGTGAGGATAGGGGCGGAGGGGGGAGGATAGAGGCGGAGGGGTGGGGGGTAGGGGGTGAGGATAGGGCGGAGGGGTGAGGATAGGGGCGGAGGGTGAGGATAGGGGCGGAGGGGTGAGGATAGGGCGGAGGGGTGAGGATAGAGGCGGAGGGGTGGGGATAGGGGCGGAGGGGTGAGGATAGGGGCGGAGGGGTGAGGATAGGGGCGAGAGGGGTGAGGATAGGGCGGAGGGGTGAGGATAGGGGCGGAGGGGTGAGGATAGAGGCGGAGGGGTGGGGATAGAGGCGGAGGGGTGGGGTGAGGGGTGAGGATAGGGGCGGAGGGGTGAGGATAGGGGTGAGGGGGAGGATAGGGCGGAGGGGTGAGGATAGGGGCGGAGGGGTGAGGATAGAGGCGGAGGGGTGGGGATAGAGGACGGAGGGGTGAGGATAGGGGCGGAGGGGTGAGGATAGGGGCGGAGGGGGGTGAGGATAGGGGCGGAGGGGTGAGGATAGGGGCGGAGGGGTGAGGATAGAGGCGGAGGGGTGAGGATAGGGGGGAGGGGTGGGATAGGGCGAGGGTGAGAAGGCGGAGGGGTGGGGATAGAGGCGGAGGGGTGGGGACAGAGGCGGAGGTGAGGATAGGGGCGGAGGGGTGAGGAGGGGGCGAGAGGGTGAGGATAGGGCGGAGGGGTGAGGATAGGGGCCGAGGGGGGATAGGATAGAGGCGGAGGGGTGGGGATAGAGGCGAGGGGTGAGGATAAGGCAGGGGGTGGGGACAGGCCGAGGGGTGAGGATAGGGGCGGAGGGGTGAGGATAGGCGAGGCTTGGAGTGCGAGGAGGAGGGGTGAGGATAGGGGCGGGAGGGGTGAGGATAGAGGGCGGAGGGGTGAGGATAGAGGCGGAGGGGTGGGGATAGAGGCGGAGGGGTGAGATAGGGGGCGGAGGGTAAGGATAGAGGCAGAGGGGTGGGGATAAGGCGAGGGGGTGAGGATAGGGCGGAGGGTGAGGATAGGGGCGTGGGAGGGTGAGGGATAGAGGCGGAGGGGTGAGGATAGAGGCGGAGGGGTGAGGATAGGGGCGGAGGGGTTTGGATAGGGGCGGAGGGGTGGGGATAGGGGCGGAGGGTGAGGATAGTGGCGGGGGGTGGGGATAGGGGCGAGGGGTGAGGATAGGGGCGGAGGGGTGAGGATAGGGGCGGAGGGGTGGGGATAGAGGCGGAGGGGTGGGATAGGGCGGAGGGGTGAGGATAGGGGCGGAGGGGTGAGGATAGGGCGGAGGGGTGGGATAGAGGCGGAGGGTGAGGATAGGGGCGGAGGGGTGAGGATAGGGGCGGAGGGGTGGGGATAGAGGGCGGAGGGGTGAGGATAGGGCGGAGGGGTGAGGATAGGGCGGAGGGGTGAGGATAGGGGCGGAGGGGTGAGGATAGGGGCGGGAGGGGTGAGGATAGAGGCGGAGGGGTGGGGATAGGGGCGGAGGGGTGAGGATAGAGGCGGAGGTGAGGATAGAGAGGAGGGGTGGGGATAGAGGCAGGAGGGGTGAGGATAGGGCGGAGGGGTGAGGATAGGGGCGGAGGGGTGGGGATAGAGGCAGAGGGGTGAGGATAGGGCGGAGGGTGGGGGAGGGGTGAGGATAGAGGGCGGAGGGTGAGGATAGGGGCGGAGGGGTGGGGATAGAGGCGGAGGGGTGAGGATAGGGGCGGAGGGGTGAGGATAGGGGCGGAGGGGTGAGGATAGGGGCGGAGGGGTGAGGATAGGGGCGGAGGGGTGAGGATAGGGAGAGGGGTGAGGATAGGGGCGGGGGGTGAGGATAGAGGCGGGAGGGGTGAGGATAGGGGGAGGGGTGGGGATAGAGGCGGAGGGGTGAGGATAGGGGGCGGAGGGGTGAGGATAGAGGCGGAGGGGTGAGGATAGAGGCGGAGGGGTGAGGATAGGGGCGGAGGGGTGAGGATAGAGGCGGAGGGGTGAGGATAGGGGCGGAGGGGTGAGGATAGGGCGGAGGGGTGGGATAGAGGGGGAGGGGGTGAGGATAGGGCGGAGGGGTGAGGATAGGGGCGGAGGGGTGAGGATAGGGGGAGGGGTGAGGATAGGGCGGAGGGGTGGGGATAGGGGGGAGGGGTGAGGATAGAGGCGAGGGGTGAGGATAGGGGAGGAGGGGTGAGGATAGAGGTGGAGGGTGGGGATAGAGGCGGAGGGGTGAGGATAGGGGTGGAGGATAGGGGGGGGTGGAAAGACGAGGGGTGAGGATAGGGCGGAGGGGTGAGGATAGGGCGGAGGGGTGAGGATAGGGCGGAGGGGTGAGGATAGGGGCGGAGGGGTGAGGATAGAGGGGAGGGGTGAGGATAGAGGAGGGGTGAGGACAGAGGGGCGGAGGGGTGAGGATAGAGGCGGAGGGGTGAGGATAGAGGCGAGGGGTGAGGATAGGGGGAGGGGTGGGGATAGAGGCCGAGGGGTGAGGAAAGGGGCGGAGGGTGAGGATAGAGGCGAGGGGTGAGGATAGGGGCGGAGGGGTGAGGATAGAGGCGAGGGGTGAGGATAGAGGTGGAGGGGTGGAGGATAGGGGGGAGGGGTGAGGATAGGGGCGGGGGGTGAGGATAGGGGCAGGAGGGGTGGGGATAGAGGGGAGGGGGTGAGGATAGGGCGGAGGGGTGAGGATAGGGGCGGAGGGGTGGGATAGAGGCGGAGGGGTGAGGATAGGGGCGGAGGGGTGAGGATAGAGGGTGGGAAGAGGGGATGGGGAGAAGGGGCGGAGGGGTGAGGATAGAGGGTGAGGATAGGGGAGGGGTGAGATAGGGCGGAGGGTGAGGATAGGGGCGGGGGGTGAGGATGAGGGCGGAGGAGTGAGGATAGGGCGGAGGGGTGAGGATAGGGGGAGGGTGAGGATAGAGGCCGAGGGTGAGGATAGGGGCGGAGGGGTGGGAGAGGCGGAGGGGTGGGGATAGAGGCGAGTGGTTGAGGATAGGGGCGGAGGGGGTGAGATAGAGGTGGAGGTGTGAGGATAGGGCGGAGGGGTGGGATAGAGGCGGAGGGGTGAGGATAAGGCGGAGGGGTGAGGATAAGAGGGGTGAGGATAGGGGCGGAGGGGTGAGGATAGGGCGGAGGGGTGAGATAGGGAAACGGGGATGAGGCGGAGGGTGAGGATAGAGGCGGAGGGGTGAGGATAGAGGCGGAGGGTGAGGATAGGGGCGAGGGGTGAGGATAGGGCGGAGGGTGAGGAAAGAGGATGAGGGGTGAGGAAGCGGGAGGGAGGATAGGATAGAAGTGGGATAGAGCGCGGAGGGGTGGGATAGTGGCGGAGGGGTGAGGATAGAGGCTGAGGGTGAGGATAAGGAGGGGTTGGATAGAGGACGAGGGGGTGAGGATAGGGGCGGAGGGGGAAGGACAAGATAGGCGGGAGGGGTGGGGATAGAGGCGGAGGGGTGAGGATAGGGGCGGAGGGGGTGAGGATAGAGGCGGAGGGTGAGGATAGAGGCGAGGGGGTGAGGATAGGGTGGAGGGGTGGGGATAGAGGACGAGGGTGAGGATAGGGTGGAGGGGTGAGGATAGGGGCGGAGGGGTGAGGATAGGGGGGATAGAGGATAAAGGGGAGGGGTGAGGATAGGGGAGGGTGGGGAGGAGCGAAGGAGGGGTGAGGATAGGGGCCGAGGGGTGAGGATAGGGGAGGAGGGGTGGGGATAGAGGACGAGGGGTGAGGATAGGGTGAGGGGTGAGGATAGGGGCGAGAGGGGTGAGGATAGGGGCGGAGGGGGTGAGGATAGGGGTGAGGGGTGGGACAGAGTGAGGGGTGAGGATAGGGGCGGAGGGGTGAGGATAGAGGCGGAGGGTGGGGATAGAGGCGGAGGGTGAGGATAGGGGCGGAGGGGTGAGGATAGGGCGGTAAGGGTCTGGATAAAGCGACTGGAAATGGGATAAATGGAAAATGTAAATGATAGGGCGGAGGGGTGAGGATAGGGGCCGAGGCTTGAGGATAGGGGCGGAGGGGGTGAGGATAGGGCGGAGGGGTGAGGATAGAGGCGGAGGTGAGGATAGGCGGAGGGGTGAGGATAGGCGGAGGGGTGAGGATAGGGGCGGAGGGGTGAGGATAGAGGCGGAGGGGTGGGATAGAGGCCGAGGGGTGAGGATAGGGCGGAGGGGTAAGGATAGGGGCAGAGGGGTGGGGGAGGCCGAGGGTTTGATAGGCGGAGGGGTGAGGATAGGGGCGGAGGGGAGGATAGGGGGCGGAAGGTGAGGGAGGATAGGGGCGGAGGGTGAGGATAGAGGCGGAGGGGTGAGGATAGAGGCGGACAAGAGGTGAGGGGAGGGGATAGAGGGAGGGCGTGAGGGGTGAGGGGTGATAGAACGGAGAGGAAAGGGTGAGGTGAGGATAGAAAAGCGGAGGGGTGAGATTAGGATGGAGGGAGGATAAGGCGGAGGGGTAAGGGAGGAATAGAGCGGAGGTGGGGAAAGAGGCCTGGGTGAATAGGAAGGGAGGGGTGAGGAAAGGAATGGAGGGGTGAGATAGAGGCGGAGGGAATGAGGATAGGGGAGGAGGTGAGGATAGGGCCGAGGTGTGGGGATAGAGGCGGAGGGGTGAGGATAGTGGCGGGAGGGTGAGGATAGGGCGGAGGGTGAGGATAGGGAGGAGGGGTGGGGATAGAGGCGGAGGGGTGAGGATAGAGGGAGGGTGAGGATAGGAGGCGGAGGGGTGAGGGATAGGGCGGAGGGGTGAGGATAGGGGCGGAGGGGTGAGGATAGAGGCCGAGGGGTGAGATAGAGGCGGAGGGTGGGGATAGAGGCGAGGGGTGAGGATAGAGGCGGAGGGGTGGGGATAGAGGCCGAAGTGAGGATAGGGGCGGAGGGTGAGGATAGAGGCTGAGGGTGAGGATAGGGAGGGGTGAGATAGAGGGGAGGGTGAGGATAGAGCGGAGGGGTGAGGATAGGGGCGGAGGGGTGGGGATAGAGGCCGAGGGTGAGGAAAGGGGCGGAGGGGTGGGGATAGAGGCGGAGGAGGATGGGGAGCAGATAGAGGCAGAGGGTGAGGATAGCGGAGGGGGGGGGATAGGGGTTGAGGGTGAGGATAGGCGGAGGGTGAGGATAGGGCGGAGGGGTAAGGATAGAGGCGGAGGGGTGGGGATAGAGGCCGAGGGGTGGGATAGAGGCGGAGGGGTGAGGATAGGGGCAGAGGGGTGAGGATAGGGGCGGAGGGGTGAGGATAGGGGTCGCCTGGATAGGGCTTGGAGGATAAGGCGGAAGGGGTGAGGGATAGGGGCGGAGGGGTGAGGATAGGGCGGAGGGGTGAGGATAGGGTCGAGGGGTGGGGATAGGGCGGAGGGTGAGGATAAAGGAGGGGTGAGGATAGGGGCGGAGGGGTGAGGATAGGGGCGGAGGGTGAGGATAGAGGCGGAGGGGTGAGGATAGGGGCCGAGGGTGGGGATAGGGGCGGAGGGGTGAGGATAGGGCGGAGGGTGAGGATAGAGGCGGAGGGGTGGGATAGGGGCGGAGGGGTGAGGATAGGGGTGGAGGGTGGGATGGGGGTGAGGATAGAGGCGAGGGGTGAGGATAGGGCGGAGGGGTGAGGATAGAGGCGGAGAGGGGTGGGGATAGAGGCGGAGGGGTGAGATAGGGGCCGGAGGGGTGAGGATAGAGGCGGAGGGGTGAGGATAGGGCCGAGGTGAGGAAAGGTGGAGGGGTGAGGATAGAGGCGGGGTGAGGATAGGGCGGAGGAGTGAGGATAAGGCGGAGGGGTGAGGATAGGCGGAGGGGTGAGATAGGGGCGGAGGGGATAGGGGCGGAGGAGGTGGGGATAGGGGAGGGGTGAGGATAGAGGCGGAGGGTGGGATAGAGGCTGGAGGGGTGAGGATAGGGGCGGAGGGTGAGGATAGGGGCGGAGGGGACAGATAGGAGGGGTGAGGGATAGATAGGAGGGGTGAGGATAGGGCGGAGGGGTGAGGATAGAAGCGAGAGGGTGAGGATAGGCGGAGGGGTGAGGATAAAGGCGAGAGGGGTGAGGATAGAGGCGGAGGGTGAGATAGGGCGGAGGAGGAGGATAGGCGGAGGTGAGGATAGGGGCGGGAGGGGTGGGGATAGGCGGAGGGGTGAGGATAGGGTGGAGGGTGAGGGATAGAGGAGGGGTGAGGATAGGGGCGGAGGGTCTGGATAGGGGCGGAGGGTGAGGATGAGGCGAGGGGTGAGGAGGGGCGGAGGGGTGAGGATAGGGGCGGAGGGGTGAGGATAGGGCGGAGGGGTAAGGATAGGGCGGAGGGGTGGGGATAGGGCGGAGGGGTGAGGATAGGGGCGGAGGGTGAGGATAGGGAGGAGGGGTGAGGATAGGGGGAGGGGTGAGGATAGGGGTGGGAGGGGTGAGGATAGAGGCGGAGGGGTGAGGATAGGGGCGGAGGGGTGAGGATAGGGGAGTGGAGGGGTGAGGATAGGGGCGGAGGGGTGGAGGATAGAGGCGGAGGGGTGAGGATAGGGGCGGAGGGGTGAGGAGGGCGGAGGGTGAGGATAGAGGCGGAGGGGTGGGGATAGAGGCCGAGGGTGAGGATAGAGGCGGAGGGGTGAGGATAGGGGCGGAGGGGTGAGGAAAGAGAGGGGTGGGGATAGAGATGAGGGGTGAGGATAGAGGCGGAGGGGTGAGGATAGAGGCGGAGGGGTGAGGATAGGGGCAGAGAGGGTGGGAGGGAATAAGAGAATAGGCGAGAGGGTGAGGATAGGAGGATAAGGGAAGGATAGGATAGAGGCGGAGGGGTGAGGATAGGGGAGGGGTGAGGACAAAGGGGCTGGGGATAGGGGTGAGGATAGGCGGAGGGGTGAGATGAGGGGCGAGGGTGGGGATAGAGGCGGAGGGGTGGGGAGAGGGCGAGGGGTGGGGATAGGGCGGAGGTGGGGGAGGGAATAAAGCAGGCAGAGGCAAGGGTGAGGATAGGGCGGAGGGGTGAGATAGGGCGGAGGGAGGAGGATAGGAACGAGGGTGATAGAGGGAGGGTGAGGATAGGGCGGAGGGGAGGAGGATAGGCGGAGGGGAAGGAGGACGGGTGAGGATAGGGGCGGAGGGTGAGGATAGGGCCGAGGGTGAGGATAGGAGCGGAGGGGTGAGGATAGGGGTGAGGGGTGAGGATAGAGGCGAGGGGTGAGGATAGGGGCGGAGGGGGAGGAGGATAGGGGAGGGGTGAGGATAGGGGCGGAGGGGTGAGGATAGGGGCGGAGGGGTGAGGATAGGGGGGGGGATAGGGCGGAGGGGTGAGGATAGAGGCGGAGGGGTGAGGATAGAGGCGGAGGGGTGGGGATAGAGGCGAGGTGAGGATAGGGTGGAGGGGTGGGGATAGAGCGGAGGGGTGAGGATAGGGGCGGAGGGTGGGGATAGGGCGGAGGGGTGGGATTTAGAGGATAAGGCGGAGGGGTGAGGATAGAGCGGAGGGTGAGGATAGGGGCGGAGGGGTGAGGATAGGGCGGAGGTGGGGATAGAGGCGGAGGGTGGAGGATAGGGCGGAGGGGTGAGGATAGAGGCGGAGGGTGAGGATAGGGCGAGGGGTGAGGATAGAGGCGGAGGGGGTGAGGATAGAGGCGAGGGGTAAGGATAGAGGCGAGGGGTGAGGATAGAGGCGGAGGGGTGGGGATAGAGGCGGAGGGTGAGGATAGGGGCGGAGGGGTGAGGATAGGGCGGAGGGGTGGGGATAGAGGCGAGGGGGTGAGGATAGGGCGGAGGGGTGAGGATAGGGATGAGGGGTGAGGAAGAGGGGGCGGTGGGGAGGATACAGAGGCGGAGGGGTGGGGATAGAGGCCGAGGGGTGAGGATAGGGCGGAGGGGTGAGGATAGGGGCGGAGGGGTGAGGATAGGGCGGAGGGGTGAGGATAGGGGCGGAGGGGTGGGGATAGGGGCGGAGGGGGAGGACAGGGGCGGAGGGGTGAGGATAAGGCGGGAGGGGTGGGGATAGGGGCGGAGGGTGAGGATAAGCGGAGGGGAGATAGAGGCGGAGGGTTTGAGGGATAGGGCGGAGGGGTGAGGATAGAGGCGGAGGGGTGAGGATAGGGGCGGAGGGGTGGGGATAGGCGGAGGGGTGAGGATAGGGGCGGAGGGTGAGGATAGGCGGAGGGGTGAGGATAGGGCGAGGGTGAGGATAGGGCGGAGGGGTGATAGAGGCGGAGGGGTGAGGATAGGGGGCGGAGGGTGAGGATAGGGGCGGGGGTGAGGATAGGGGCGAGAGGGTGAGGATAGGGGCGGAGGGTGAGGATAGGAGGCGGAGGGGTGAGGATAGGGCGAGGGAGGGGTGAGGATAGGGGCGGGAGGGTGAGGATAGGGGCGGAGGGTGAGGATAGGGGCGGAGGGGTGGGACAGAGGCCGAGGGTGAGGATAGCGGGAGGGGTGGGATAGAGGGGACGAGGGTGAGGATAAAGCGGAGGGTGAGGATAGGATGGAGGGGTGAGGATAGGGCGGGGGGTGAGGATAGGGCGGAGGGGTGAGGATAGAGGCGGAGGGGTGGGATAAAGGGGAGGGGTGAGGATAGGGCGGAGGGTGAGGATAGGGGCGGAGGGGTAAGGATAGAGGCGGAGGGGATAAGGGGAGGTGAGGGGGAGGGGAGGATAGAGGCGGAGGGTGAGGATAAGTGGAGGGTGAGGATAGGCGGAGGGTGAGGATAAGGCGGAGGGGTGAGGATAGCGGAGGTGAGGATAGGGGCGGAGGGGTGAGGATAGAGGCGGAGGGGTTGGATAAGGCGGAGGGGTGAGGATAGGGGGTTAGAGGGGTGAGGATAGGGGCGGAGGGGTGAGGATAGAGGCGGGAGGGTGAGGATAGGGGCGGAGGGGTGAGGATAGAGGCGGAGGGGTGGGGATAGAGGCCGAGGTGAGGATAGGGGCGGAGGGGTGGGATAGAGGCGGAGGGTGAGGATAGAGGCGGAGGGGTGAGGAAGGGCGGAGGGGTGAGGATAATGAGGAGGATGGGGATAGGGGCGGAGGGTGAGGGTAGGGATAGATAAGGATAGAGGCGGAGGGTGAGGATATTAGGCGAGGGGTGAGTTAGGAGCGGAGGGGTGAGGATAGGCAGGGGTGGGATAAAGGCGGAGAGTGGGGATAGAGGACGGAGGGGAGTGGACAGAGGCGGGAGGTGAGGATAGGGCGGGAGGGGTGAAGAGGAGGGAGGGGTGAGGATAAAGCGGAGGGGTGGGATAGGGAGGCGAGGCTTGAGGATAGGGGGCGGAGGGTGAGGATAGGGCGGAGGGGTGAGGATAGAGGCAGAGGGGAGGATAGGGGCCGAGGGGTTTGGATAGGGCGGAGTGAGGATAGGGCGGAGGTAAGGATAAGGCGGAGGGGTGAGGATAAGCTTGAGGGGTGAGGATAGAGGCGGAGGGAGGATAGAGGCGGAGGGGTGGGATAGAGGCGGAGGGGTGAGATAGGGCGGAGGGGTGGGATAGGGACGAGGGTAAGGATAGGGCGGAGGGTGAGGATAGAGGGAGGGTGAGGATAGGCGGAGGGTGAGGATAGGGTGAGGGGTGGGGATAGAAGCGGGGGGTGAGTGATAGGGCGGAGGGTTTGGATAGGGGCGGAGGGGTGAGGATAGGGGCGGAGGGGTGAGATAGGAGCGAGGGTGAGGATAGGAGGCGGAGGGGTGGGGATAGGGCGGAAAGGGGTGGGATAGGGGCGGAGGTGGAGGATAGGGACGAGGAGTGAGGATAGGGCGAGGGTGAGGATAGAAAACCGGAGAGGTGGGGATAGGGGTGGAGGGTGGGATAGAGCGGAGGGTGAGGATAGGGCTTGAGGGGTGGGGATAGGGCGGAGGTGTGAGGATAGCGGAGCGGAGGGGGTAAGGATAGAGGCAGAGGGGGTGAGATAGGCGGAGGGTGGGGATAGGGGCGAAGGAGGGTGAGAAAGGGGCGGAGGGGTGGGGATAGGGGCGGAGGGGTGGGGATAGAGACGAGGGGTGAGATAGATGCGGAGGGGTGAGGATAAGGGGCGGAGGGGTGAAGATAGGGCGGAGGGTGGGGATAGGGCGGAGGGGTGGGGATAGATGGAGGGTGAGGATAGGGCGGAGGTGGATAGGGAGGATAGGTGAAGAGGCGGGAGGGTGAGGATAGAGCTGAGGGGTGAGGATAGGGGCGGAGGGTGAGGATAGGGGCGGAGGGGTGATAGGATAGAGGGGGGGTGAGGATAGGCGGAGGGGTGAGGATAGGCGGAGGGGTGAGGATAGGGGGCGGAGGGGTGAGGATAGAGGCGGAGGGGTGGGATAGAGGCCGAGGGGTGAGGATAGGGGACGGAGGGTGAGGATAGAGGCGGAGGGGTGAGGATAGGAGGCGAGGGAGGATAGGGCGGAGGGGTGAGGATAGGAGGGTGAGGATAGGGAGAGGGTGAGGATAGAGGCGAGGGGTGAGGATAGAGGCGAGGGTGAGGATAGAGGCGGAGGGGTGGGGATAGAAGTGAGGGGTGAGGATAGAAATGAGGGGTGAGGATAGGGCGGAGGGGTGAGGATAGCGGAGGGTGAGGATAGAGGCGGAGGGGTGAGGATAGGGGCGGAGGGGTGAGGATAGAGGCGGAGGGGTGGGGATAGAGCGCCGAGGGTGGATAGGGCGGAGGGGTGTGATAAGGCGGAGAGTGAGACATAGAAGCGGAGGGGAGGATAAGGCGGAGGGTGAGAATAGCGGAAGGAGGGGTGAGGATAGAGGCGGAGGGTGGGATAAGGCGAGGGGTGAGGATAGAGGCGGAGGGGTGAGATAAAGCGGAGGAGTGAGGATAGAGGCGGAGGGGTGAGGATAGGGCGGAGGGTGATGATAGAGGCGGAGGAGTGAGGATAAGGCGGAGGTGAGGATAGCGGGCGGAGGGTGAGGATAGAGGACGAGGGTGAGATAGCGGGGCGGAGGGGAGGTGAGGATAGGGGGCGGAGGGTGATAGAGGCGGAGGAGTGAGGATAGAGGCGGAGGGGTGAGGATAGGGCGGAGGTGAGGATAGAGGCGGAGGGTGAGGATAGGGACGAGGGCGAGGGGGTGAGGGGTGGGATAGAGGCGGAGGGGTGAGGATAAGGCGGAGGGGTGAGGATAGAGGCGGAGGGGTGAGGATAGGGGCGGAGGGGTGAGGATAGAGGCGGAGGGGTGAGGAAAGAGGCGGAGGGGTGAGGATAGGGCGAGGAGGATAGAGGATAGGGGATAGGGAGGGGTGAGGATAGGGGCGGAGGGGGTGAGGATAGACGGAAAGGGGAGGGGGTGAGACAGAGATAGGGGTGGGAAAGGAATAGAGGCCGAGGGTGAGATAAAGGCGGAGGGAGGGGGACGAGGGGTGAGGAAGAGAGGCGGAGGGGTGGGGATAGAAGAGGGGCGGAGGATAGGGTGAGGGGTGAGGATAGGCGGAGGGGATAGAGGCGGAGGGGTAAGGATAGGGGTGAGGGGTGGGGATAGAGGCGGAGGGAGTGAGGATAGGGACGGAGGGGTGAGGATAGACGGAGGGTGGAGATAGAGGTGGAGGGTGAGGATAGGGCGGAGGGGTGGGGACAGAGGGACATGGAGGTGAGGATATAGGCGGAGGGTGAGATAGAGCGGAGGGGTGAGGATAAAGCGGAGGAGTGAGGATAGAGGCGGAGGGTGAGGATAAAGGAGGGGGATAGAGGCGAGGGGTGAGGATAGGGGGCGGAGGGTGAGGATAGGAGGCGGAGGGTGAGATACGAGGCGGAGGATAGTGGGGATAGGAGGGCGAGGGGTGAGGATAGGCGGAGGGGTGAGGATAGGGCGGAGGGGTGAGGAGAGGCGAGGAGGGTGGGGATAGGGGCGGAGGGTGGGGATAGGGGGCGGAGGAGGAGATAGGCGGAGGAGGATAGAGGCGGAGGGTGGGGATAGAGGAAGGAGGGTGAGGATAGGGGGCGGAGGGTGAGGATAGAGGCGGAGGGGTGGGATAGAGGCCGAGGGTGAGGATAGCGGGCGGAGGGTGAGGATAGGGGCGGAGGGGTGAGGATAGGGCGGAGGGGTGAGGATAGGGCTGAGGGGTGAGGATAGGGGCGGAGGGTGAGGATAGAGGCGGAGGGGTGAGGATAAGGTGAGGGGTGAGGATAGAGGCGGAGGGGTTTGGATAGGGGCGGAGGGGTGAGGATAGGGGTGGGGGGGGGATAGAGGACGAGGGTGAGGATAGGGGGAGGGGTAGGGGATAGGAGGGGAGTGAGGATAGGGCAGAGGGGTAAGGATAGAGGCGGAGGGTGGGGGATAGGGAGCCGAGGGTGGGATAGGGCGGAGGAGTGAGGATAGGGAGCGGAGGGGTGAGGATAGGGCGGAGGGGTGGGGATAGAGGCCGAGGGGTGAGGATAGGGCGGAGGGTGGATGAGGATAGATAGCGGAGGAGGATAGAGGCGGAGGGGTGAGGATAGGGCGGAGGGGTGAGGATAGGGCGGAGGGGTGAGGATAGAGGCGGAGGGGTGAGGATAGGGGCGGAGGGTGAGGATAGGGCGGAGGGGTGAGGATAGGGGCGAGGGGTGAGGATAGGGGCGGAGGGTGAGGATAGAGGCGGAGGGGTGGGGATAGGGCCGGAGGGGTGAGGATAGGGTGAGGGGGGGATAGAGGGTAGGGTGAGGATAGGGGCGGAGGGGTGAGGATAGGGCGGAGGGTGAGGATAAAGGAGGGCAAGGATAGAGGCGGAGGGGTGGGGATAGAGGCGAGGGGTGAGGATAGGGGCGGAGGGGTGAGGATAGAGGCGGAGGGTGAGGATAGAGCGGAGGGGTGAGGATAGAAGGCGGAGGGTGAGGATAGAGCGGAGGGGTGAGGATAGGGGCGGAGGGGGTGAGGATAGGGAGGCGGAGGGTGAGGATAGGGCGGAGGGGGATAAGCGGAAGTGAGGATAGGGGAGGAGGAGGTGAGGATAGGGGGCGGAGGGTGAGGATAGAGGCGGAGGGTGAGGATAGGGGAGGGTGAGGATAGAGGTGGGAGCGGAGGTGGGGATAGGGCGAGGGGTGAGGATAGGGGCGGAGGGGTGGGGATAGAGCGGAGGGGTGAGGATAGAGGCGGAGGGGTGAGGATAGAGGGCCGAGGGTGAGGATAGGGGCGGAGGTGTGAGGATAGGGCGGAGGGTGAGGATAGGGCGGAGGGTAAGGATAGGGTGAGGGTGGAGGATAGGGTGGAGGGGTGGGGATAAAGGACGGGGGTGAGGATAGCGGAGGGGTGAGGATAGGCGGAGGGGAGGATAGAGGCGGGGGGTGAGGATAGAGGCAGGGTGAGGATATGGAGGATAGGGCGTGAGGGATAGGGGCGGGAGGGGTGAGGATAGAGGCGGAGGGTGAGATAGAGGACGGAGGGGTGAGGATAAAGCGGAGGGGGTGAGGATAGAGGCGGGAGGGGTGAGGATAGGGCGGAGGGTGGGGATAGAGGCCGAGGGTTAGGATAGAGGCGGAGGGTGGATAGGGGCGGAGGGTGAGGATAGAGGCGGAGGGGGGGATAGAGCGGAGGTGAGGATAGAGGCGGAGGGGCAGAGTGGATGGGGAGGGGCAGGATAGGCGGAGTGAGGAGAGGGGCGGAGGGGTGAGGATAGAGGCGGAGGGGTGGGGATAGGGCGGAGGGTGGGGATAGGGCGGAGGGGTGAGGATAGAGGCAGAGGGGTGAGGATAGGGGCGGAGGGGTGAATAGGGGGTGCGAGGATGGGCGGAGGGGGAGGATAGGGCTGAGGGGTGAGGATAGGGGCGGAGGGGTGAGGATAGAGGCCGAGGGGGTGAGGATAGGGGTGGAGGAGTTTGGATAGGGGCGGAGGGGTGAGATAGGGCGGAGGGGTGAGGATAGGGGCGGAGGTGAGGATAGGGGCCGAGGGGTGAGGATAGGGCGGAGGGGTGAGGATAGATGGGAGGGGATAAAGGATAGAGGCGGAGGGTGAGGATAGGGGCGGAGGGGTTTGGATAGGGCGGAGGGGTGAGGATAGAGGCGGAGGGGTGAGGATAGAGGCGGAGGAGTGAGGATAAGGCGGAGGGGTGAGGATAGAGGCGGAGGGGTGATAGAGGCGGAGGGGTGGGGATAGAGGCCGAGGGGTGAGGATAAAGGCGGAGGGGTGGGATAGAGGCGGAGGTGGGGATAGAGGAAGGAGGGGGTGAGGGGGCGGGAGGGGAGGACAGAGGCGGAGGGGAGTGAGGATAGGGCCGAGGGGTGAGGATAGAGGCGGAGGGGTGGGGATAGAGGTGCGAGAAAGTGAGGATAGGGCGGAGGAGTGGGGATAGAGGCGGAGGGGTGAGGATAGGGCGGAGGGGTGAGGATAGGAGGAAGAGGTGAGGATAGGGGTGGGGATAAGGCGGAGGGGTGAGGAAGAGGTGGAGGGGTGGGGATAGGGGTTGAAAAGGAGGATAATGAGAGGGGAGGGATAGGGGAGGGGATAGAGGCGGGAGGGAATGAGAAGGGGGGAGGTGATAGAGGAAACGGGGCGAGGGGCGGAGTGAGGATAGAGGCGGAGGAGGATGGATAGGGAGGATAGGCTTTTGAGGGGTGAGGATAGGGGGGCGGGAGGATAGGGGTGGAGGATAGAGCGGAGGGTGGGATAGAGGCCGAGGGGATAAGGCGGAGGGGTGGGGATAGAGGCGGAGGGTGAGGATAGAGGCGGGGGGTGAGGATAGGGGCGGAGGTGAGGATAGGAAAAGTGAGGGGGGGATAGGGGCGGAGGGGTGGATAGCGGCAGGTGTGAGGATAAGGCGGAGGGAGAGGATAGGCGAGGGTGAGGATAGATGGAGGAGGGATGGGGATAGGGGGCGGGAGGGTGGAGGATAGGAGGGTGAGGTAGGGTGAGGATAGGGGGCAGATAGGGCGGAGGGGATAGGGCGGAGGGGGAGGATAGGGCGGAGGTAAGGAGAGGCAGAGGATAGGGGCCGAGGATAGGGGCCGAGGGTGAGGGGGCAGAGGTGTGAGGATAGGGGCGAGGAGGGGTGAGGATAGGGCGGAGGGGTGGGGGGGCGGAGGATAGGGAGGGTGAGGATAGAGGCGGAGAGGGGAGTGGATAAGGCGGCAGGGTGGGGATAGGGCTGGAGGTGAGGATAGGGTGGAGGAGGTGAGGATAGAGGCGAGGGGTGAGGATAGCAGAGGAGTGAGGATAGGGCGGAGGGTGAGGATAGAGCGGAGGTGAGATAGGGGCGGAGGTGAGATAGGCGGAGGGTGAGGATAGAGGCGGAGGAGTGAGGATAGGACAAAGCGGAGGGTGAGGATAGAAACGAGGGGTGGGGATAGGGCGGAGGGGTGAGGATAGGGCGGAGGGTAAGGATAGAGGCGGAGGGGTGGGATAGAGGCGGAGGGGTGAGATAGGGGCGGAGGGTGAGGATAGAGGCGGAGGGGTGGAAGGATAGAGGCGGGAGGTGGTGGGATAAGAGGCGGAGGGTGAGGATAGGGGCGGAGGGGTGGAGGATAGAGGCGGAGGGGGGGTGGGGATAGGGGAGGGTGAGGATAGGGGCGGAGGGGTGAGGATAGGGCGGATGAGGGTGAGGATAGGGGATAGGGCCGGAGGGTGAGGATAGAGGCGGAGTGGGGATAGAGGCGGAGGGTGAGGATAGCGGAGGTGAGGATAGAGGAGAGGGGTGAGGAGGCGGAGGGGAGCCGAGGGTGAGGATAGGCGGAGGGGTGAGGATGATAGAGGCAGGTGATAGAGGCGGAGGGTGGAGGATAGGGCGGAGGGTGAGGATAGGCGGAGGGTGAGGATAGGGCGGAGGGTGAGGATAGGGCGGAGGGTGAGGATAGGGCGGAGGTGAGGATAGGGGCGGAGGGGTGGGGATAGAGGCGGAGGGGTGGAGGATAGGTGAGGGTGAGATAGAGGAAGTGAGGATAGAGTGAGATGAAGAGGCTGAGGTGAGATAGAGCGGAGGAGTGAGGATAGAGGCCGAGGTGAGAGGACCGAGGGGGAGGTGGAGGGGTGGGGGACAGAGATAGAGGACGAGGGGTGAGGATAGAGGCGGAGGGGTGAGGATAGGGCGGAGGGGTGAAGGATAGGGCGGGGGAGGATGTAGGGTGAGGATGCGGAGGGGTGAGGATAGGGCATGGAGGAGGAGATAGAGCGGAGGGGTGAGGATAGGCGGAGGGGTGGGATAGAGGACGGAGGAGTGAGGATAAGGCGTGGAGGGTGGGGATAGGGCGGAGGGGAGGATAAGGCGGAGGGGTGGGATAGAGGCGGAGGTGCAAGGATAGCGAGAGGGAGGATAGGCGGAGGTGAGATAGAGGCGGAGGGGGAGGATAGAACCGGAGGGGTGAGATAAAGCGGAGGGGTGAGGAATAAGGCGGAGGGGTGAGGATAGGGCGGAGGGGTGAGATAGGGCGAGGGCGAGGATAGAGGCGGAGGGTGGGGATAGAGACGAGAGTGAGGATAAAGGAGGGGTGAGGATAGCTTGGAAGTGAGGATAGAGCCGAGGGGTGAGATAGAGCGGAGAGGGTGAGGATAGAGGCCGAGGGGGAGGATAGATGGAGGTGAGAGGATAGGGCGGAGGGTGAGGATAAGGTGGGGATAGGGTGAGGAGGATAGATAGCGGAGGAGGTAGAGCGGAAATGTGCGGATAGAGGAGTGGGGATAGAAACCGAGGGGTGATGATAGAGGCGGAGGGGTGGGGGATAGAGGACCGAGGGGTGAGGATAGGGCGGAGGGGTGAGGATAGGGCAGAGCTTGAGGATAGGGCGGAGGTGTGAGATAAGGGGAAGGAGAGGGGATAGGGGAGGAGTGAGGATAGGGTGGGGGCGGAGGGTGAGGATAGGGCGGAGGGGGTGATGAGGATAGAGGCTGGGAGGGGTGAGGGCGGGAGGGGTGAGGATAGGGGCGGAGGGGTGGAGGATAGAGGCGAGGGGTGAGGATAGGGGCGGAGGTGAGGATAGGGCGGAGGAGGAGGATAGAGGCGGAGGGGTGAGGATAGGGGCGGAGGGGTGAGGATAGGGTGGGGAGGGTGAGGATAGGGGGCGGAGGGGTGAGGATAGGGCGGAGGGGTGGGGATAGGGGCGGAGGGGTGAGGATAGTGGCGGAGGGGTGAGGACAGAGGCGGAGGGGTGGGGATAGGCGGAGGGGTGAGGATAGGGCGGAGGGTGGGGGACAGGCGGAGGGGTGGGGATAGGGCGGAGGCCTGAGGATAGGATAGAGGTGAGGGTAGGCGGAGGGGGTGAGGATAGATGAGGGGTGAGGATAGGGGCCGAGGAGTGATATGAGCGAGGTGAGGATAGAGGCGGTGAGGGATGAGGGTGGAGGGTGGAGGATAGAGAGGGGTGAGGATAGGCGGAGGGTGAGGATAGGGGCGGAGGGGTGAGGATAGGGCGGAGGAGTGAGATAGGCAGGAGGGCAAGGTGAGGGGATAGACGAGGAGGTGAGGATAGGGCGGAGGGGTGAGGATAGAGGCGGAGGGGTGGGATAGAGGCGGAGGGGTGAGGATAGGGCGGAGGGGTGAGGATAGAGGCGGAGGGGTGGGATAGGAGCCGAGGGTGAGTGGATAGGGCGGAGGGGTGATGGGATAGAGGCAGAGGGTGAGGATAGGGCGGAGGGGGTGAGGATAGAGGCGGAGGTGGGGATAGAGGCGGAGGGTGAGGATAGGGAGGAGGGGAGATAGAGGCGGAGGGTGGGAGGATAGGGCGGAGGGGAGGAGGATAGGGGCGGAGGGGTGAGGATAGGGGCGGAGGGGTGCAAGGATAGAGGCGGAGGGGTGAGGATAGGGGCGAGGGGTGAGGATAGGGCGGAGGGGTGAGGATAGAGGCGGAGGAGTGAGGATAAGGCGGAGGGGTGAGGATAGTGGATGGCGGGGGTGAGATAGGATAGGCGGAGGGTGAGGATAGGGCGGAGGGTGGAGGATAGATGAGGGTAAGGACAGGGCGGAGGGCAGGATAGGCGAGGGGTGGGATAGGGCGGAGGGTGAGGATAGGGCGGAGGGGTGAGGATAGAAGGCGGAGGGTGAGGATAGAGGCGGAGGGGTGAGGATAGGCGGAGGGGGGGATATAGGGTGGGGGATAGAGGGGGGTGAGGATAGGCGGAGGGTGAGGATAGGGCGAGAGGGTGAGGATAGGGCAGGAGGGGTGAGGATAGGGAGAGTGGAGGATAACGGAGAGTGAGGATAAAGGAGGGGTGGATAGAGGCGGAGGGGTGAGGATAGCGGCGTGGAGGGGAGAGGGGATAGGGGCGGAGGGTGAGGATAAGGCGAGGGTGGAGGGGTGGGGGATAGAGGATAGAGGCCGAGGGTGAGGATAGAGGCGGAGGGGTGGGATAGGGCGGAGGAGGGTGAGATAGGGCGGAGGTGTAAGGTGAGGCGGAGGGAGGGTAGGATAGGGTGAGAGGAGGGGTGAGGATAGAGGAGGGGTGAGGTGAGGATAGGGACGGAAGGAGGATAGAAACGGAGGGGTGGGGGATAGAGGCCGAGAAAGTGAGGATAGGGCGAGAGGGTAGGGATAGAGGGTGAGATAGGCGGAGGAAGATGAGCCTGCAGGGGTGAGGATAAGGCGAGGGGTGATAGAAACTGATAAGTGAGGATTAAGGCGGAGGGGTGAGGATAGGGGCGGAGGCAGGATAGGCGAGAGGGTGAGGATAAGCGGAGGGTGGGATAGGGCCGAGGGTGAGGATAGGGGCGGAGGGGGGGACAGATAGGTGGGATACAGAGGGAGGGTGGGGATAGGGCGGGGGTGGGGATAGGCGGAGGGGTGGGGATAGGCGATAAGGTGAGGATAGAAGCGGGGTGGAATAGAGGCGAGGGGTGAGGATAGGGGCGGAAAGGAGGATAAGGATAGGCGGAGTAAGGTGGGGATAGAGGCCGAGGGGTGAGGATAGGGGGCGGAGTGGTGAGGATAGGGAGCAGGGGGTGAGAAGGGCGGATAGGGTAAGGATAGAAGCATGGAGGGAGGGGTGGGGATAGGGGCAGGGGATAGGGGGGGAGGATAGGAGGGAGGAGGGGGCGGAGGGGGTGAGGACAGGGCAGAGGGAGGAGTGATAGGGCGGAGGGGTGGGGACAGAGGCCCAGGGTGAGGATAGGGCGGAGGAGTGAGGATAGGGCGGAGGGTGGGGATAGGCGGAGGGGTGAGGATAGAGGAGGAGGGTGAGGATAGGGCGGAGGGGTGAGGATAGGGCGGAGGGGTGAGACAGAGGCGGAGGGTGAGGATAGGGCGGAGGGGTGGGGATAGAGGCCGAGGGTGAGGATAGGGGCGGAGGGGTGATAGGATAGAGGCAGGAGGGTGATGATAGTGGAGGGGTGGGGATAGGGGGGACGGTGAGGATAAGGCGGAGGGGTGAGGATAGGGCGGAGGGGGGATAGGATGAGGGCAAGGATAGGCGGAGGATAGGCAAGATAGGGAGCCGAGGTGGGGATAGGGCGGAGGTGTGAGGATAAACAGGCTGAGGAGGGGTGAGGATAGGCGGAGGGTGGGGATAGAGGCCGAGGGTGAGGATAGGGGCGGAGGGGTGAGGATAGAGGGCGGGAGGGGTGGGGATAGAGGCGGAGGGGTGATAGGATAGGGGGGGCAAAGAAAGTGAGATAAAGCGGAGGGGTGAGGATAGGGGCGGAGGGGTGATAGATAGGAGGGGATGAGGATAGGGGATAGGAGGGGTGAGGATAGAGGCGGAGGGGTGGGGATAGAGGCCGAGGGGTGAGGATAGAGGCGGAGGGGTGAGGATAGGGCGGAGGGGTGAGGATAGGCGGAAAGGGGTGGGGGCGGAGGGGTGAGGATAGGGTGAGGATAGGGGGGAGGGGGGATAGAGGATAGAGCGGGGTGAGGATAAAGGCGGAGGGTGAGGATAGGGGTGGAGGGGTGGGGATAGAGGCGGAGGTGGGATAGAGGCGGAGGGGTGAGGATAGAGGCGGAGGGTGGGGATAGGGGCTGAGGGGTGAGGATAGATAGGGGCCGAGGGTGGGGAGGGGGATAGAGGCGGAGGATAGGGGGAGGGGGAGGAGAGGGCGGAGGGTGAGGATAGGGGCTGAGGGGTGAGGATAGGCGGAGGTGGGGATAGAGGCGAGGGTGAGGATAGGGGCGGAGGGGTGAGGATAGGGGATAGAGAGAAGGGGTGAGGATAGGGGCGGAGGGGTGAGGATAGGGGCGGAGTGGGATAGAGGCGGAGGGTGAGGGATAGAGTGGGCAAAGTGCGGATAGAGGGGGGTGAGGATAGGGGCGGAGGGGTGGGGATAGAGGCGGAGGGGTGGGGATAGAGCGGAGGGGTGAGGATAGAGGCGGAGGGGGATAGAGGGGATAGGAGATAAGGAGGGGTGAGGATAGGCGGAGGGGTGAGACAGAGGCCGAGGGTGAGATAGGGGCGGAGGGGTGAGGATAGGGCGGAGGGGTGAGGATAGGGCGGAGGGGGTGAGGATAGGGCCGGAGGGGTGAGGATAGGGGCGGAAGAGGGGGAGGATAGGGCGGAGGGGTGAGGATAGAGGCGGAGGGGTGAGGATAGGGCGGAGGGGTGAGGATAGGAGGCCGAGGTGAGGATAGGGGCGGAGGGGTGAGGATAGGTGGGGGGCGGAGGGCAGAGGATAGTGGGCGGAGGGGTGAGGATAAGGCGGAGGGGTGAGGAGAGCGGAGGGTGAGGATAGAGGCCGAGGGGCGGAGGAGAGGATAGGGGCGGAGGGGTGAGGATAGGGGCGGAGGGGTGAGGATAGAGGCGGAGGGGTGAGGATAGGGCGGAGGGGTGAGGATAGAGGGCGGAGGGGTGAGGATAGAGGCGGAGGGGTGAGGATAGAGGCCGAGGGTGAGGATAGGGCGGAGGGGTGAGGATAGAGGCGGAGGGTGAGGATAGAGGCGAGGGGTGAGGATAGGGCGGAGGGGTGAGGATAGGGCGGAGGGGTGAGGATAGAGGCCGAGGGGTGAGGATAGGGGCGGAGGGGTGAGGATAGGGCGGAGGGGTGAGGGATAGAGGGAGGGGTGAGGATAGGGCGGAGGGTGAGGATAGGGCGGAGGGTGAGGATAGAGGCGGAGGGGTGAGGATAGAGGCGGAGGGGTGAGGATAGGGGCGGAGGGGTGAGGATAGGGGCGGGAGGGGTGAGGATAGAGGCCGAGGGGTGAGGATAGGGGCGGAGGGGTGAGGATAGGGGGGAGGGGTGAGGATAGAGGCCAAGGGGTGAGGATAGGGGCGGAGGGGTGAGGATAGGGGCGGAGGGGTGAGGATAGGGGCGGAGGGGGTGAGGATAGAGGCGGAGGGGTGAGGATAGGGGCGGAGGGTGAGGATAGGGGCGGAGGGGTGAGGATAGAGGCGGAGGGGTGGGGATAGGGCGGAGGGGTGAGGATAGGGGCGGAGGGGTGAGGATAGAGGCGGAGGGGTGAGGATAGGGCGGAGGGGTGAGGATAGGGGCGGAGGGGTGAGGATAGGCGGAGGGGTGGGGATAGAGGCGAGGGGTGGGGATAGAGGCGGGAGGGGTGAGGATAGGGGCGGAGGGGTGAGGATAGAGGCGGAGGGGTGAGGATAGAGGCGGGAGGGGTGAGGATAGGGGCGGAGGGGTGAGGATAGGGCGGAAGGGTGAGGATAGAGGCCGAGGGGTGAGGATAGGGACGGAGGGGTAAGGATAGAGGAGGAGGGGTGGGGATAGAGGCCGAGGGGTGAGGATAGGGGCGGAGGGGTGAGGATAGGGGGCGGGGGAGGGAGGGAGGATAGAGGCGGAGGGGTGAGGATAGGGGCGGAGGGGTGAGGATAGGGCGGAGGGGTGAGGATAGAGGCCGGGGGTGAGGATAGCGGAGGGGTGAGGATAGAGGCCGAGGGGTGGGGATAGAGGGCGGAGGGGTGAGGATAGGGCGGAGGGGTGAGGATAGAGGCGGAGGGGTGGGGATAGAGGCCGAGGGGTGAGGATAGGGCGGAGGGGTGAGGATAGGGGCGGAGGGGTGAGGATAGGGCGGAGGGGTGAGGATAGGGCCGAGGGGTGGGATAGAGGCGAGGGGTGGGGATAGGGCGGAGGGTGGAGGATAGGGGCGGAGGGGTGAGGATAGGGGGAGGGGTGGGGATAGAGGCCGAGGGGTGAGGATAGGGCGGAGGGGTGAGGATAGGGGCGGAGGGTGAGGATAGGGGCGGAGGGGTGAGGATAGGGGCGGAGGGGTGGGGATAGAGGGTTGAGGGGTGAGATAGGGGCGGAGGGGTGAGGATAGGGGCGAGAGGTGAGAGGATGGGGCGGAGGGGTGAGGATAGGGGCGGAGGGGTGGGGACAGAGGCCGAGGGGTGAGGATAGGGCGGAGGGGTGAGGATAGGGGCGGAGGGGTGAGGATAGAGGCGGAGGGGTGGGGATAGAGGCGGAGGGGTGAGGATAGGGGCGGAGGGGTGGGGATAGAGGCGGAGGGGTGGGGATAGAGGCGGAGGGGTGAGGATAGGGGGGGAGGCGGGGGTGGGGGATAGGGGCGGAGGGGTGAGGATAGAGGCGAGGGGTGAGGATAGGGGCGGAGGGGTAAGGATAGAGGAGGAGGGGTGGGGATAGAGGCCGAGGGGTGAGGATAGGGGCGGATGGGTGAGGATAGGGGCGGAGGGGAGAGGATAGAGGCCGAGGGGTGAGGATAGGGGCGGAGGGGTGAGGATAGGGACGGAGGGGTGAGGATAGGGGCAGAGGGGTGGGGATAGAGACCGAGGGGTGAGGATAGGGGCGGAGGGGTGAGGATAGGGGCGGAGGGGTGAGGATAGAGGCCGAGGGGTGGGGATAGGGGGCGGAGGGGTGAGGATAGGGGCGGAGGGGTGAGGATAGGCGCGGAGGGGTGAGGATAGGGGCGGAGGGGTGAGGATAGAGGCCGAGGGGTGGGATAGGGGCCCTGGGGGTTTAAGACTGGGGCTTAGGGCTTGCGTAGGGGCTGAGAGCTGTGGCTGGGGCCAGAGGTGTTGATATAGGAACAGGCTGGGGGCTGGGGACAGAGGTGTTGATATAGGAACAGGCTGGGGGCTGGGGACAGAGGTGTTTCTATAGGAACAGGCTGGGGATGGGGACAGAGGTGTTTCTATCGGAACAGGCTGGGGCTGGGGACAGAGGTGTTGATATAGGAACAGGCTGGGGGCTGGGGACAGAGGTGTTGATATAGGAACAGGCTGGGGGCTGGGGACAGAGGTGTTTCTATAGGAACAGGCTGGGGGATGGGGACAGAGATGTTGATATAGGAACAGGCTGGGGGCTGGGGACAGAGGTGTTGATATAGGAACAGGCTGGGGGCTGTGGACAGAGATGTTTCTATAGGAACAGGCTGGGGGTTGGGGACAGAGATGTTGATATAGGAACAGGCTGGGGGCTGGGGACAGAGATGTTTCTATAGGAACAGGCTGGGGGCTGGGGACAGAGGTGTTGATATAGGAACAGGCTGGGGGCTGGGGACAGAGATGTTGATATAGGAACAGGCTGGGGGATGGGGACAGAGGTGTTGATATAGGAACAGGCCTGGTTTAGATCTTATCTGTCGGAAAGATATCAGTTTGTCTCTGTGAATGGTTTGTCCTCTGACAAATCAACTGTAAATTTCGGTGTTCCTCGAGGTTCTGTTTTAGGACCACTATTGTTTTCACTATATATTTTACCTCTTGGGGATGTTATTCGAAAACATAATGTAAACTTTCACTGCTATGCGGATGACACACAGCTGTACATTTCAATGAAACATGGTGAAGCCCCAAAATTGCCCTCGCTAGAAGCATGTGTTTCAGA
Source organism: Oncorhynchus nerka (assembly GCF_034236695.1). NCBI lineage: Eukaryota > Metazoa > Chordata > Actinopteri > Salmoniformes > Salmonidae > Oncorhynchus > Oncorhynchus nerka. Next base: position 50,339 of record NW_027040188.1, read on the forward strand.
CATAAGGAAGTGGATGGCTGCAAACTTTCTACTATTAAACTCGGACAAAACAGAGATGCTTGTTCTAGGTCCCAAGAAACAAAGAGATCTTCTGTTGAATCTGACAATTAATCTTAATGGTTGTACAGTCGTCTCAAATAAAACTGTGAAGGACCTCGGCGTTACTCTGGACCCTGATCTCTCTTTTGAAGAACATATCAAGACCATTTCGAGGACAGCTTTTTTCCATCTACGTAACATTGCAAAAATCAGAAACTTTCGGTCCAAAAATGATGCAGAAAAATTAATCCATGCTTTTGTCACTTCTAGGTTAGACTACTGCAATGCTCTATTTTCCGGCTACCCGGATAAAGCACTAAATAAACTTCAGTTAGTGCTAAATACGGCTGCTAGAATCCTGACTAGAACCAAAAAATTTGATCATATTACTCCAGTGCTAGCCTCTCTACACTGGCTTCCTGTCAAAGCAAGGGCTGATTTCAAGGTTTTACTGCTAACCTACAAAGCATTACATGGGCTTGCTCCTACCTATCTCTCTGATTTGGTCCTGCCGTACATACCTACACGTACGCTACGGTCACAAGACGCAGGCCTCCTAATTGTCCCTAGAATTTCTAAGCAAACAGCTGGAGGCAGGGCTTTCTCCTATAGAGCTCCATTTTTATGGAACGGCCTGCCTACCCATGTCAGAGACGCAAACTCGGTCTCAACCTTTAAGTCTTTACTGAAGACTCATCTCTTCAGTGGGTCATATGATTGAGTGTAGTCTGGCCCAGGAGTGGGAAGGTGAACGGAAAGGCTCTGGAGCAACGAACCGCCCTTGCTGTCTCTGCCTGGCCGGTTCCCCTCTTTCCACTGGGATTCTCTGCCTCTGACCCTGTTACGGGGGCTGAGTCACTGGCTTACTTGGGCTCTCTCATGCCGTCCCTGGGGGGGTTCACCTGGGTGGGTTGATTCACTGTTGTGGTCAGCCTGTCTGGGTTGGCGCCCCCTTGGGTTGTGCCGTGGCGGAGATCTTTGTGGGCTATACTCGGCCTTGTCTCAGGATGGTAAGTTGGTGGTTGAAGATATCCCTCTAGTGGTGTGGGGGCTGTGCTTTGGCAAAGTGGGTGGGGTTATATCCTTCCTGTTTGGCCCTGTCCGGGGTGTCCTCGGATGGGGCCACAGTGTCTCCTGACCCCTCCTGTCTCAGCCTCCAGTATTTATGCTGCAGTAGTTTATGTGTCGGGGGCTAGGGTCAGTTTGTTATATCTGGAGTACTGTCCTATTCGGTGTCCTGTGTGAATCTAAGTGTGCGTTCTCTAATTCTCTCCTTCTCTCTTTCTTTTCTCTCTCGGAGGACCTGAGCCCTAGGACCATGCCCCAGGACTACCTGACATGATGACTCCTTGCTGTCCCCAGTCCACCTGGCCATGCTGCTGCTCCAGTTTCAACTGGCCTGGGCCCTAGGACCATGTCCCAGGACTACCTGACATGATGACTCCTTGCTGTCCCCAGTCCACCTGGCCATGCTGCTGCTCCAGTTTCAACTGTTCTGCCTTACTATTATTCAACCATGCTGGTCATTTATGAACATTTGAACATCTTGGCCACGTTCTGTTATAATCTCCACCCGGCACAGCCAGAAGAGGACTGGCCACCCCACATATGCTCTCTCTAATTCTCTCTTTCTTTCTCTCTCGGAGGACCTGAGCCCTAGGACCGTGCCCCAGGACTACCTGACATGATGACTCCTTGCTGTCCCCAGTCCACCTGACTGTGCTGCTGCTCCAGTTTCAACTGTTCTGCCTTATTATTATTCGACCATGCTGGTCATTTATGAACATTTGAACATCTTGGTCATGTTCTGTTATAATCTCTACCCGGCACAGCCAGAAGAGGACTGGCCACCCCACATAGCCTGGTTCCTCTCTAGGTTTCTTCCTAGGTTTTGGCCTTTCTAGGGAGTTTTTCCTAGCCACCGTGCTTTTACACCTGCATTGTTTGCTGTTTGGGGTTTTAGGCTGGGTTTCTGTACAGCACTTTGAGATATCAGCTGATGTACGAAGGGCTATATAAATAAATTTGATTTGATTTGATTTGAATTGAACAGGCTGGGGGCTGGGGACAGAGGTGTTTCTATAGGAACAGGCTGGGGGCTGGGGACAGAGATGTTTCTATAGGAACAGGCTGGGGGATGGGGACAGAGGTGTTGATATAGGAACAGGCTGGGGGCTGGGGACAGAGGTGTTGATATAGGAACAGGCTGGGGGCTGGGGACAGAGGTGTTTCTATAGGAACAGGCTGGGGGCTGGGGACAGAGGTGTTTCTATAGGAACAGGCTGGGGGCTGGGGACAGAGGTGTTTCTATAGGAACAGGCTGGGGGCTGGGGACAGAGGTGTTGATATAGGAACAGGCTGGGGGCTGGGGACAGAGGTGTTTCTATAGGAACAGGCTGGGGGCTGGGGACAGAGGTGTTTCTATAGGAACAGGCTGGGGCTGGGGACAGAGATGTTGATATAGGAACAGGCTGGGGACTGGGGACAGAGGTGTTGATATAGGAACAGGCTGGGGGCTGGGGACAGAGATGTTTCTATAGGAACAGGCTGGGGGCTGGGGACAGAGATGTTTCTATAGGAACAGGCTGGGGGCTGGGGACAGAGATGTTTCTATAGGAACAGGCTGGGGGCTGGGGACAGAGATGTTTCTATGGGAACAGGCTGGGGGCTGGGGACAGAGATGTTGATATAGGAACAGGCTGGGGGATGGGGACAGAGGTGTTTCTATGGGAACAGGCTGGGGGCTGGGGACAGAGATGTTGATATAGGAACAGGCTGGGGGCTGGGGACAGAGATGTTTCTATGGGAACAGGCTGGGGGCTGGGGGCAGATGTGTTGCTATAGGAACAGGCTGGGGGCTGGGGACAGAGGTGTTGATATAGGAACAGGCTGGGGGCTGGGGACAGAGGTGTTGATATAGGAACAGGCTGGGGGCTGGGGACAGAGATGTTTCTATAGGAACAGGCTGGGGGCTGGGGACAGAGGTGTTGATATAGGAACAGGCTGGGGCCTGGGGACAGAGATGTTTCTATAGGAACAGGCTGGGGGCTGGGGACAGAGATGTTGATATAGGAACAGGCTGCGGGCTGGGGACAGAGATGTTTCTATAGGAACAGGCTGGGGGCTGGGGACAGAGATGTTTCTATAGGAACAGGCTGCGGGCTGGGGGATGGGGGCAGATGTGTTGCTATAGGAACAGGCTGGGGCCAGAGGTGTTGCAATTGGACCAGGCTGGGGGTAGTGATAGAACTTGGTCTGGGCCAGAGCTGTGGATAACACAGGCTAATGAAAGCACCAGAGGCCCCCACATTCCTATTTTAGTGCTGTGGGCCCAACAAGGTCAACAACATGAGAATAAAAAATAACACTTTTAAGGATGGATGAAATTAAGAAGGAAAGCCCCTCTTTCCAAGAAGCATTTATTCAATTTAGATGAAATCATAATATCATTCCGTATGAACTCTGAGGGAGAGAGAACAGTTCAGTTGTCATATGATCTCTGATGGAGAGAGAGAACAGTTCAGTTGTCATATGATCTCTGAGGGAGAGAGAACAGTTCAGTTGTCATATGATCTCTGAGGGAGAGAGAACAGTTCAGTTGTCATATGATCTCTGAGGGAGAAAGAACAGTTCAGTTGTCATATGATCTCTGAGGGAGAGAGAACAGTTCAGTTGTCATATGATCTCTGATGGGGAGAGAACAGTTCAGTTGTCATATGATCTCTGAGGGAGAGAGAACAGTTCAGTTGTCATATGATCTCTGAGGGAGAGAGAGAACAGTTCAGTTGTCATATGATCTCTGAGGGATAGAGAACAGTTCAGTTGTCATATGATCTCTGATGGGGAGAGAACAGTTCAGTTGTCATATGATCTCTGATGGGGAGAGAGAACAGTTCAGTTGTCATATGATCTCTGAGGGACAGAGAACAGTTCAGTTGTCATATGATCTCTGAGGGAGAGAGAACAGTTCAGTTGTCATATGATCTCTGATGGGGAGAGAGAACAGTTCAGTTGTCATATGATCTCTGAGGGAGAGAGAACAGTTCAGTTGTCATATGATCTCTGAGGGAGAGAGAACAGTTCAGTTGTCATATGATCTCTGAGGGATAGAGAACAGTTCAGTTGTCATATGATCTCTGATGGGGAGAGAACAGTTCAGTTGTCATATGATCTCTGATGGGGAGAGAGAACAGTTCAGTTGTCATATGATCTCTGAGGGACAGAGAACAGTTCAGTTGTCATATGATCTCTGAGGGAGAGAGAACAGTTCAGTTGTCATATGATCTCTGATGGGGAGAGAACAGTTCAGTTGTCATATGATCTCTGATGGGGAGAGAGAACAGTTCAGTTGTCATATGATCTCTGAGGGAGAGAGAACAGTTCAGCTGTCATATGATCTACTGATAGCTACTAATATTACACCACTAATATACTGTATACCACTTAGTTACTAATATTATCTACTAATATACTGTATACCACTTAGTTACTAATATTATCTACTAATATACTGTATACCACTTAGTTACTAATATTATCTACTAATATACTGTATACCACTTAGCTACTAATACTATACTATTTATATATTGTATACCACTTAGCTACTAATACTATACTATTTATATATTGTATACCACTTAGCTACTAATATACTGCTACTAATATCCCGTATACCACTTAGATACTAATATTACACTACTAATATACTGTATACCACATAGATACTAATATTACACTACTAATATCCTGTATACCACTTAGTTACTAATATTACACTACTAATATATGCCGCTAGGCAGATGATTTTACCCAACTGTAGCACTACATTGACTGCGTGCCAAATGGTCCCTTATTCCTTATATGGTTAGAAGCGTCCCATTGGGTGCATTCAGTTGAGGTATGAATGTGTGATACTTGTACTAATTGAACCCATGATCTTGTCATCTATTCATCAATGTTGATGTCATCTATCTATCTCCGACTCATCCTGTTTTCTCCACAGGTAGATAGACTACCTGTAATGCTTTTCAGCCCTGGTCGGTAATAAAGGTTCAATAAGTAACAGATGGACAGAGAGTACATGTGTTCTGTTTGACTCTGTAGAAAAATATAAAGAAGATGATGTCACATCCACTTGAGAAGACCAAGATGAGTCAGTGTTGGTGACATCAGTAGAGATGAACACAGCATGTGTTCTATTTCACTCTGTGGAATTGATGACATGGTTAGAACTGTCGAGTGCAGAATGTCGTTGTTCTTTATCTAGGAAGTGTTATTATGAGTCATATTTTCCACTGATGGTCTGCTTGTATCTCTGCTGTCATCTGTCAGAGTCAGCTCAGTGTGTCTGTCTGGCATGTCCTCAGGGACCTTTTCTACCATGCAGGTCTTGTGACGGACACGAGACTAAGGCCTAGATTCAATTCAGACCACGGATGATATAACGCGATTGACATTGAAAGGTCATTTCCGATTGAGTCGACATATGCAGTCTTTAAAACGTCTATAATGGATCAAACTTGAAGGGATTGAATCTAGAGAGACCTGAGACCTGAGACCTCTGGACGTTGAACAACCTCTGGATGTTGAACAACCTCTGGACGTTGAACAACCTCTGGACGTTGAACAACTTCTGGACGTTGAAGGTTCTCTGGACGATGAACAACCTCTGGACGTTGAACAACCTCTGGACGTTGAACAACCTCTAGACAATGAACAACCTCTGGACGTTGAACAACCTCTGGACATTGAACAACCTCTGGACGTTGAACAACCTCTGGATGTTGAAGGTTCTCTGGACGATGAACAACCTCTGGACGATGAACAACCTCTGGACGTTGAACAACCTCTGGACGTTGAACAACCTCTGGCCGTTGAACAACCTCTGGACGTTGAACAACCTCTGGACGTTGAACAACCTCTGGACGTTGAACAACCTCTAGACAATGAACAACCTCTGGACGTTGAACAACCTCTGGACGTTGAACAACCTCTGGATGTTGAACAACTTCTGGATGTTGAACAACCTCTGGACGTTGAACAACCTCTGGACGTTGAACAACCTCTGGACGTTGAACAGCCTCTAGACAATGAACAACCTCTGGACGTTGAACAACCTCTGGACGATGAACAACCTCTGGACGTTGAACAACCTCTGGACGTTGAACAACCTCTAGACGATGAACAACCTCTGGACGATGAACAACCTCTGGACGTTGAACAACCTCTGGACGTTGAACAACCTCTGGACGTTGAACAACCTCTGGACGTTGAACAACCTCTGGACGTTGGAGGTTCTCTGGATGATGAACAACCTCTGGACGATGAACAACCTCTGGACGTTGAACAACCTCTGAACGTTGAACAACCTCTAGACGATGAACAACCTCTGGACGTTGAACAACCTCTGAACATTGAACAACCTCTGGATGTTGAAGGTTCTCTGGACGTTGAACAACCTCTGGACGTTGGAGGTTCTCTGGACGTTCCATGTCGGCTTTTTTTGGCAGTCATGGTCTGATATGCGTGCATGTCACGAGATTTCTTTATCATATGTGATTCCTGTGGAGTCTTGACCAACAAATCGTTAAAACAAGAGTATCTCCGAGGACATTAAGGAAGTGGTACAGGCATGTCTTTGTATGTGAACATATGAGGAGTGTATTGAGTTTGGCCCAACTGACTGTACAATGCTTTTCTCTTTCTATGTTCTTTGAGGGACATTATTAGGCCAGGGAAATGTTATTTCAGAGCTCTGCACATTATTCACATGTGTTTGTCTGTCTGTCTGTGTGTCAAAAAGAATGAAAATGTCTGAATCGTGGTTGTGGTCAGTGTTCGTTCATGTCTGGTTAAACTCAGAGAGAGAGAGACAGCCTGTGTTCAAAACGCGTTTGTCTTTTCTGCTACCTCAAACTGATTTTTCCAGGTTTATTTTAACGTGCTGGAGAAAAACACTATTTCAACCCAGAAATTTTATTTTATTTTATTTTGGCTCCCAGATCTGGGTTCAAATAGTACTTATTTTCCTGTAAATATGGCCGTCATGGTAAATAAGAATATTTTCTTAACTGACTTAAGGGGCGGCAGGGTAACCCAGTGGTTAGAGTGGAGGGGCGGCAGTAGAAGGAGTAGCCAGGAAGGGAAGCTATCCCTACCTCTACAGTAGAAGGAGTAGCCAGGAAGGGAAGCTACCTCTACCTCTACAGTAGAAGGAGTAGCCAGGAAGGGAAGCTACCTCTACAGTAGAAGGAGTAGAAGGAGTAGCCAGGAAGGTGAAGCTATCTCTACAGTAGAAGGAGTAGCCAGGAAGGGAAGCTATCTCTACAGTAGAAGGAGTAGCCAGGAAGGGAAGTTACCTCTACCTCTACAGTAGAAGGAGTAGCCAGGAAGGGAAACTATCTCTACCTCTACAGTAGAAGGAGTAGCCAGGAAGGGAAGCTACCTCTACAGTAGAAGGAGTAGCCAGGATGGGAAGCTACCTCTACCTCTACAGTAGAAGGCGTAGCCAGGATAGGAAGCTACCTCTACCTCTACAGTAGAAGGAGTAGCCAGGATGGGAAGCTATCTCTACCTCTACAGTAGAAGGAGTAGCCAGGATGGGAAGCTACCTCTACAGTAGAAGGAGTAGCCAGGAAGGGAAGCAACCTCTACAGTAGAAGGAGTAGCCAGGAAGGGAAGCTATCTATACAGTAGAAGGATTAGCCAGGAGGGGAAGCTACCTCTACCTCTACAGTAGAAGGACTAGCCAGGAAGGGAAGCTATCTCTACCTCTACAGTAGAAGGACTAGCCAGGAGGGGAAGCTATCTCTACCTCTACAGTAGAAGGAGTAGCCAGGAAGGGAAGCTATCTCTACAGTAGAAGGACTAGCCAGGAAGGGAAGCTATCTCTACCTATACAGTAGAAGGACTAGCCAGGAGGGGAAACTATCTCTACCTCTACAGTAGAAGGAGTAGCCAGGATGGGAAGCTACCTCTACCTCTACAGTAGAAGGAGTAGCCAGGATGGGAAGCTACCTCTACCTCTACAGTAGAAGGAGTAGCCAGGATGGGAAGCTATCTCTACCTCTACAGTAGAGGGAGTAGCCAGGAAGGGAAGCTACCTCTACAGTAGAAGGAGTAGCCAGGAAGGGAAGCTATCTCTACCTCTACAGTAGAAGGAGTAGCCAGGAAGGGAAGCTACCTCTACAGTAGAAGGAGTAGCCAGGAAGGGAAGCTATCTATACAGTAGAAGGAGAAGCCAGGAGGGGAAGCTACCTCTACCTCTACAGTAGAAGGAGTAGCCAGAAGGGAAGCTACCTCTACAGTAGAAGGAGTAGCCAGGAAGGGAAGCTATCTCTACAGTAGAAGGAGTAGCCAGGAAGGGAAGCTATCTCTACCTCTACAGTAGAAGGACTAGCCAGGAGGGGAAGCTATCTCTACCTCTACAGCAGAAGGAGTAGCCAGGAAGGAAGCTACCTCTACAGTATAAGGAGTAGCCAGGAAGGGAAGCTTTCTATACAGTAGACGGAGTAGCCAGGAGGGGAAGCTAACTCTACCTCTACAGTAGAAGGAGTAGCCAGGAAGGGAAGCTATCTCTACAGTAGAAGGAGTAGCCAGGAAGGGAAGCTATCTCTACCTCTACAGTAGAAGGACTAGCCAGGAGGGGAAGCTATCTCTACCTCTACAGCAGAAGGAGTAGCCAGGGAGGGAAGCTACCTCTACAGTAGAAGGAGTAGCCAGGAAGGGAAGCTTTCTATACAGTAGAAGGAGTAGCCAGGAGGGGAAGCTAACTCTACCTCTACAGTAGAAGGAGTATCCAGGAAGGGAAGCTATCTCTACCTCTACAGTAGAAGGAGTAGCCAGGAAGGGAAGCTACCTCTAAAGTAGAAGGAGTAGCCAGGAAGGGAAGCTACCTCTACCTCTACAGTAGAAGGAGTAGCCAGGAAGGGAAGCTATCTCTACCTCTACAGTAGAAGGAGTAGCCAGGAAGGGAAGCTACCTCTACCTCTACAGTAGAAGGAGTAGCCAGGAGGGGAAGCTACCTCTACCTCTACAGTAGAAGGAGAAGCCAGGAAGGGAAGCTACCTCTACAGTAGAAGGACTAGCCAGGAAGGGAAGCTATCTCTACCTCTACAGTAGAAGGAGTAGCCAGGAAGGGAAGCTACCTCTACCTCTACAGTAGAAGGAGTAGCCAGGAAGGGAAGCTACCTCTACAGCAGAAGGAGTAGCCAGGAAGGGAAGTTACCTCTACCTCTACAGTAGAAGGAGTAGCCAGGAAGGGAAGCTACCTCTACAGTACAAGGAGTAGCCAGGAAGGGAAACTATCTCTACCTCTACAGTAGAAGGAGTAGCCAGGATGGGAATCTACCTCTACCTCTACAGTAGAAGGAGTAGCCAGGATGGGAAGCTACCTCTACCTCTACAGTAGAAGGAGTAGCCAGGATGGGAAGCTATCTCTACCTCTACAGTAGAAGGAGTAGCCAGGAAGGGAAGCTATCTATACAGTAGAAGGATTAGCCAGGAAGGGAAGCTACCTCTACCTCTACAGTAGAAGGACTAGCCAGGAAGGGAAGCTATCTCTACCTCTACAGTAGAAGGACTAGCCAGGAGGGGAAGCTATCTCTACCTCTACAGTAGAAGGAGTAGCCAGGAAGGGAAGCTACCTCTACAGTAGAAGGAGTAGACAGGAAGGGAAGCTATCTCTACCTCTACAGTAGAAGGAGTAGCCAGGAAGGGAAGCTACCTTTACCTCTACAGTAGAAGGAGTAGCCAGGAAGGGAAGCTATCTCTACAGTAGAAGGACTAGCCAGGAAGGGAAGCTATCTCTACATATACAGTAGAAGGACTAGCCAGGAGGGGAAACTATCTCTACCTCTACAGTAGAAGGAGTAGCCAGGATGGGAAGCTACCTCTACCTCTACAGTAGAAGGAGTAGCCAGGATGGGAAGCTACCTCTACCTCTACAGTAGAAGGAGTAGCCAGGATGGGAAGCTACCTCTACCTCTACAGTAGAAGGAGTAGCCAGGATGGGAAGCTATCTCTACCTCTACAGTAGAAGGAGTAGCCAGGAAGGGAAGCAACCTTTACAGTAGAAGGAGTAGCCAGGAAGGGAAGCTATCTATACAGTAGAAGGATTAGCCAGGAGGGGAAGCTACCTCTACCTCTACAGTAGAAGGACTAGCCAGGAAGGGAAGCTATCTCTACCTCTACAGTAGAAGGACTAGCCAGGAGGGGAAGCTATCTCTACCTCTACAGTAGAAGGAGTAGCCAGGAAGGGAAGATATCTCTACCTCTACAGTAGAAGGAGTAGCCAGGAAGGGAAGCTACCTTTACCTCTACAGTAGAAGGAGTAGCCAGGAGGGGAAGCTATCTCTACAGTAGAAGGACTAGCCAGGAAGGGAAGCTATCTCTACCTATGCAGTAGAAGGACTAGCCAGGAGGGGAAACTATCTCTACCTCTACAGTAGAAGGAGTAGCCAGGATGGGAAGCTACCTCTACCTCTACAGTAGAAGGAGTAGCCAGGATGGGAAGCTACCTCTACCTCTACAGTAGAAGGAGTAGCCAGGATGGGAAGCTATCTCTACCTCTACAGTAGAAGGAGTAGCCAGGAAGGGAAGCTACCTCTACAGTAGAAGGAGTAGCCAGGAAGGGAAGCTATCTCTACCTCTACAGTAGAAGGAGTAGCCAGGAAGGGAAGCTATCTCTACCTCTATAGTAGAAGGAGCAGCCAGGAAGGGAAGCTACCTCTACCTCTACAGTAGAAGGAGTAGCCAGGAAGGGAAGCTACCTCTACAGAAGAAGGAGTAGCCAGGAAGGGAAGCTATCTCTACAGTAGAAGGAGTAGCCAGGAAGGGAAGCTATCTCTACCTCTACAGTAGAAGGACTAGCCAGGAGGGGAAGCTATCTCTACCTCTACAGTAGAAGGAGTAGCCAGGAAGGGAAGCTACCTCTACAGTAGAAGGAGTAGCCAGGAAGGGAAGCTATCTCTACCTCTACAGTAGAAGGAGTAGCCAGGAAGGGAAGCTACCTTTACCTCTACAGTAGAAGGAGTAGCCAGGAAGGGAAGCTATCTCTACAGTAGAAGGACTAGCCAGGAAGGGAAGCTATCTCTACCTATACAGTAGAAGGACTAGCCAGGAGGGGAAACTATCTCTACCTCTACAGCAGAAGGAGTAGCCAGGGAGGGAAGCTACCTCTACAGTAGAAGGAGTAGCCAGGAAGGGAAGCTATCTCTACCTCTACAGTAGAAGGAGTAGCCAGGATGGGAAGCTACCTCTACCTCTACAGTAGAAGGAGTAGCCAGGATGGGAAGCTATCTCTACCTCTACAGTAGAAGGAGTAGCCAGGAAGGGAAGCTACCTCTACAGTAGAAGGAGTAGCCAGGAAGGGAAGCTATCTCTACCTCTACAGTAGAAGGAGTAGCCAGGAACCTCTACAGACTAGCCAGGAAGGGGAAGCTACCTCTACAGTAGAAGGAGTAGCCAGGAAGGAAGCTATCTATACAGTAGAAGGAGAAGCCAGGAGGGAAGCTACCTCTACCTCTACAGTAGAAGGAGTAGCCAGGAAGGAAGCTACCTCTACAGTAGAAGGAGTAGCCAGGAAGGAAGCTATCTCTACAGTAGAAGGAGTAGCCAGGAAGGGAAGCTATCTCTACCTCTACAGTAGAAGGACTAGCCAGGAGGGGAAGCTATCTCTACCTCTACAGCAGAAGGAGTAGCCAGGAAGGGAAGCTACCTCTACAGTAGAAGGAGTAGCCAGGAAGGGAAGCTTTCTATACAGTAGAAGGAGTAGCCAGGAGGGGAAGCTAACTCTACCTCTACAGTAGAAGGAGTAGCCAGGAAGGGAAGCTATCTCTACAGTAGAAGGAGTAGCCAGGAAGGGAAGCTATCTCTACCTCTACAGTAGAAGGACTAGCCAGGAGGGGAAGCTATCTCTACCTCTACAGCAGAAGGAGTAGCCAGGAGGGAAGCTACCTCTACAGTAGAAGGAGTAGCCAGGAAGGAAGCTACCTCTACCTCTACAGTAGAAGGAGTAGCCAGGAGGGAAGCTAACTCTACCTCTACAGTAGAAGGAGTAGCCAGGAAGGGAAGCTATCTCTACCTCTACAGTAGAAGGAGTAGCCAGGAAGGGAAGCTACCTCTACAGTAGAAGGAGTAGCCAGGAAGGGAAGCTACCTCTACCTCTACAGTAGAAGGAGTAGCCAGGAAGGGAAGCTATCTCTACCTCTACAGTAGAAGGAGTAGCCAGGAAGGGAAGCTACCTCTACCTCTACAGTAGAAGGAGTAGCCAGGAGGGAAGCTACCTCTACCTCTACAGTAGAAGGAGAAGCCAGGAAGGAAGCTATCTCCTCTACAGTAGAAGGACTAGCCAGGAAGGGAAGCTATCTCTACCTCTACAGTAGAAGGAGTAGCCAGGAAGGGAAGCTACCTCTACCTCTACAGTAGAAGGAGTAGCCAGGAAGGGAAGCTACCTCTACAGCAGAAGGAGTAGCCAGGAAGGGAAACTACCTCTACCTCTACAGTAGAAGGAGTAGCCAGGAAGGGGAAGCTACCTCTACAGTACAAGGAGAAGGAAGCCAGGGAAACTATCTCTACCCTACAGTAGAAGGGTAGCCAGGATATCTCTACCTCTACAGTAGAAGGAGTAGCCAGGAAGGAAGCTACCTCTACCTCTACAGTAGAAGGAGTAGCCAGGATGGGAAGCTACCTCTACCTCTACAGTAGAAGGAGTAGCCAGGAAGGGAAGCTACCTCTACCTCTACAGTAGAAGGAGTAGCCAGGAAGGGAAGCTACCTCTACCTCTACAGTAGAAGGAGTAGCCAGGAAGGGAAGCTATCTCTACCTCTACAGTAGAAGGACTAGCCAGGAGGGGAAGCTATCTCTACCTCTACAGTAGAAGGAGTAGCCAGGAAGGGAAGCTACCTCTACAGTAGAAGGAGTAGCCAGGAAGGGAAGCTATCTCTACCTCTACAGTAGAAGGAGTAGCCAGGAAGGGAAGCTACCTTTACCTCTACAGTAGAAGGAGTAGCCAGGAAGGGAAGCTATCTCTACAGTAGAAGGACTAGCCAGGAAGGGAAGCTATCTCTACCTATACAGTAGAAGGACTAGCCAGGAGGGGAAACTATCTCTACCTCTACAGTAGAAGGAGTAGCCAGGAATAGCCAGGATGGGAAGCTACCTCTACCTCTACAGTAGAAGGAGTAGCCAGGATGGGAAGCTACCTCTACCTCTACAGTAGAAGGAGTAGCCAGGATGGGAAGCTACCTCTACCTCTACAGTAGAAGGAGTAGCCAGGATGGGAAGCTATCTCTACCTCTACAGTAGAAGGAGTAGCCAGGAAGGGAAGCTATCTCTACCTCTACAGTAGAAGGAGTAGCCAGGAAGGGAAGCTATCTATACAGTAGAAGGAGTAGCCAGGAGGGGAAGCTACCTCTACCTCTACAGTAGAAGGAGTAGCCAGGAGGGAAGCTATCTCTACCTCTACAGTAGAAGGAGTAGCCAGGAGGGGAAGCTATCTCTACCTCTACAGTAGAAGGAGTAGCCAGGAAGGGAAGCTATCTCTACCTCTACAGTAGAAGGAGTAGCCAGGAAGGGAAGCTACCTCTCTACAGTAGAAGGAGTAGCCCTCTCTACAGTAGAAGGACTAGCCAGGAAGGGAAGCTACCTCTACCTCTACAGTAGAAGGAGTAGCCAGGAGGGAAGCTATCTCTACCTCTACAGTAGAAGGAGTAGCCAGGAAGGGAAGCTATCTCTACCTCTACAGTAGAAGGAGTAGCCAGGAGGGAAGCTATCTCTACCTCTACAGTAGAAGGAGTAGCCAGGAGGGGAAGCTATCTCTACCTCTACAGTAGAAGGAGTAGCCAGGAAGGGAAGCTACCTCTACAGTAGAAGGAGTAGCCAGGAAGGGAAGCTATCTCTACAGTAAAAGGAGTAGCCAGGAAGGGAAGCTATAGGGAAGCTATCTCTACCTCTACAGTAGAAGGAGTAGCCAGGAAGGGAAGCTACCTCTACAGTAGAGGGAGTAGCCAGGAAGGGAAGCTATCTCTACCTCTACAGTAGAAGGAGTAGCCAGGAGGGAAGCCTCTACAGTAGGGAGAAGCCAGGAGGGAAATCTCTACCTCTACAGTAGAAGGAGTAGCCAGGAAGGGAAGCTATCTCTACCTCTACAGTAGAAGGAGTAGCCAGGAAGGGAAGCTATCTCTACCTCTACAGTAGAAGGAGTAGCCAGGAAGGGAAGCTATCTCTACCTCTACAGTAGAAGGAGTAGCCAGGAAGGGAAGCTATCTCTACCTCTACAGTAGAAGGAGTAGCCAGGAAGGAAGCTATCTCTACCTCTACAGTAGAAGGAGTAGCCAGGAAGGGAAGCTACCTCTACCTCTACAGTAGAAGGAGTAGCCAGGAAGGGAAGCTATCTCTACCTCTACAGTAGAAGGAGTAGCCAGGAAGGGGAAGCTACCTCTACCTCTACAGTAGAAGGAGTAGCCAGGAAGGGAAGCTACTCTACCTACAGTAGAAGGACTAGCCAGGAAGGGAAGCTATCTCTACCTCTACAGTAGAAGGGTAGCCAGGAAGGGAAGCTACCTCTACTAGCCAGGAAGGGAAGCTACCTCTACAGTAGAAGGAGTAGCCAGGAAGGGAAGCTACCTCTACCTCTACAGTAGAAGGAGTAGCCAGGAAGGGAAGCTACTCTCTACAGTAGCCAGAAGGAGTAGCCAGGAAGGAAGCTATCTCTACCTCTACAGTAGAAGTAGAAGGACCTCTACAGCCAGGAAGGAAGCTATCTCTACCTCTACAGTAGAAGGAGTAGCCAGGATGGGAAGCTACCTCTACCTCTACAGTAGAAGGAGTAGCCAGGATGGGAAGCTACCTCTACCTCTACAGTAGAAGGAGTAGCCAGGAAGGGAAGCTACCTCTACCTCTACAGTAGAAGGACTAGCCAGGAAGGGAAGCTATCTCTACCTCTACAGTAGAAGGACTAGCCAGGAGGGGAAGCTATCTCTACCTCTACAGAAGGAGTAGCCAGGAAGGGAATCTCTACCTCTACAGTAGAAGGAGTAGCCAGGAAGGGAAGCTATCTCTACCTCTACAGTAGAAGGAGTAGCCAGGAAGGGAAGCTACCTTTACCTCTACAGTAGAAGGAGTAGCCAGGAAGGGAAGCTATCTCTACAGTAGAAGGACTAGCCAGGAAGGGAAGCTATCTCTACCTATACAGTAGAAGGACTAGCCAGGAGGGGAAACTATCTCTACAGTAGAAGGAGTAGCCAGGATGGGAAGCTACCTCTACCTCTACAGTAGAAGGAGTAGCCAGGATGGGAAGCTACCTCTACCTCTACAGTAGAAGGAGTAGCCAGGATGGGAAGCTACCTCTACCTCTACAGTAGAAGGAGTAGCCAGGATGGGAAGCTATCTCTACCTCCACAGTAGAAGGAGTAGCCAGGAAGGGAAGCAACCTCTACAGTAGAAGGAGTAGCCAGGAAGGGAAGCTATCTATACAGCGAAGGATTAGCCAGGAAGAAGGGAAGCTACCTCTACCTCTACAGTAGAAGGACTAGCCAGGAAGGAAGCTATCTCTACCTCTACAGTAGAAGGACTAGCCAGGAGGGGAAGCTATCTCTACCTCTACAGTAGAAGGAGTAGCCAGGAAGGGAAGCTATCTCTACCTCTACAGTAGAAGGAGTAGCCAGGAAGGGAAGCTATCTACCTCTACAGTAGAAGGAGTAGCCAGGAAGGGAAGCTATCTCTACAGTAGAAGGACTAGCCAGGAAGTAGCCAGGGGAAGCTATCTCTACCTCTACAGTAGAAGGACTAGCCAGGAGGGAAGCTATCTCTACCTCTACAGTGGGAAGCTATCTCTACCTCTACAGTAGAAGGAGTAGCCAGGAAGGGAAGCTACCTCTACCTCTACAGTAGAAGGAGTAGCCAGGAAGGGAAGCTATCTCTACCTCTACAGTAGAAGGACTAGCCAGGAGGGGAAGCTATCTCTACCTCTACTCTACCTCCAGTAGAAGGAGTAGCCAGGAAGGAAGCTATCCCTAGCCAGGCGGGGACTCTACCTCGAGTAGCCAGGAAGGGAAGCTATCTCTACCTCTACAGTAGAAGGAGTAGCCAGGAAGGGAAGCTATCTCTACCTCTACAGTAGAAGGAGTAGCCAGGAAGGGAAGCTACCTCTACCTCTACAGTAGGAGTAGCCAGGAAGGGAAGCTACCTCTACAGTAGAAGGAGTAGCCAGGAAGGGAAGCTATCTCTACCTCTACAGTAGAAGGAGTAGCCAGGAAGGAAGCTATCTACCTCTACAGTAGAAGGACTAGCCAGGAAGGGAAGCTATCTCTACCTCTACAGTAGAAGGAGTAGCCAGGAAGGGAAGCTATCTCTACCTCTACAGTAGAAGGAGTAGCCAGGAAGGGAAGCTATCTCTACCTCTACAGTAGAAGGAGTAGCCAGGAAGGGAAGCTACCTCTACCTCTACAGTAGAAGGAGTAGCCAGGAAGGGAAGCTATCTCTACAGTAGAAGGGTAGCCAGGAAGGAAGCTATCTCTACCTCTACAGTAGAAGGAGTAGCCAGGAAGGGAAGCTATCTCTACCTCTACAGTAGAAGGAGTAGCCAGGAGGGAAGCTACCTCTACCTCTACAGTAGAAGGAGTAGCCAGGATGGGAAGCTACCTCTACCTCTACAGTAGAAGGAGTAGCCAGGAGGGAAGCTATCTCTACCTCTACAGTAGAAGGAGTAGCCAGGAAGGAAGCTATCTCTACCTCTACAGTAGAAGGAGTAGCCAGGAAGGAAGCTATCTCTACCTCTACAGTAGAAGGAGTAGCCAGGAAGGGAAGCTATCTCTACCTCTACAGTAGAAGGAGTAGCCAGGAAGGGAAGCTATCTCTACCTCTACAGTAGAAGGAGTAGCCAGGAAGGGAAGCTATCTCTACCTCTACAGTAGAAGGAGTAGCCAGGAAGCCAGGGAAGCTATCTACCTCTACAGTAGAAGGAGTAGCCAGGAAGGGAAGCTACCTCTACCTCTACAGTAGAAGGAGTAGCCAGGAAGGGAAGCTACCTCTACCTCTACAGTAGAAGGAGTAGCCAGGAAGGGAAGCTATCTCTACCTCTACAGTAGAAGGAGTAGCCAGGAAGGAAGCTACTCTCTACTCTACAGTAGAAGGAGCCAGGAAGGGAAGCTCTACAGTAGAAGGAGTAGCCAGGATGGGAAGCTACCTCTACAGTAGAAGGAGTAGCCAGGAAGGGAAGCTATCTCTACCTCTACAGTAGAAGGAGTAGCCAGGAAGGGAAGCTATCTCTACCTCTACAGTAGAAGGAGTAGCCAGGAAGGAAGCTATCTCTACCTCTACAGTAGAAGGAGTAGCCAGGAAGGGAAGCTATCTCTACCTCTACAGTAGAAGGAGTAGCCAGGAAGGAAGCTACCTCTACCTCTACAGTAGAAGGAGTAGCCAGGAAGGGAAGCTATCTCTACCTCTACAGTAGAAGGAGTAGCCAGGAAGGGAAGCTATCTCTACCTCTACAGTAGAAGGAGTAGCCAGGAAGGGAAGCTATCTCTACCTCTACAGTAGAAGGAGTAGCCAGGTAGCCAGGAAGGGAAGCTACCTCTACCTCTACAGTAGAAGGAGTAGCCAGGAAGGGAAGCTATCTCTACCTCTACAGTAGAAGGAGTAGCCAGGAAGGGAAGCTATCTCTACCTCTACAGTAGAAGGAGTAGCCAGGAGGGAAGCTATCTCTACCTCTACAGTAGAAGGAGTAGCCAGGAAGGGACTACCTCTACCTCTACAGTAGAAGGAGTAGCCAGGAAGGGAAGCTACCTCTACCTCTACAGTAGAAGGAGTAGCCAGGAAGGGAAGCTACCTCTCTACCTCTACAGTAGAAGGAGTAGCCAGGAAGGGAAGCTATCTCTACCTCTACAGTAGAAGGAGTAGCCAGGAAGGAAGCTATCTCTACCTCTACAGAAGGAGCTACCTCTACCTCTACAGTAGAAGGAGTAGCCAGGAAGGGAAGCTATCTCTACCTCTACAGTAGAAGGAGTAGCCAGGAAGGGAAGCTATCTCTACCTCTACAGTAGAAGGAGTAGCCAGGAAGGGAAGCTATCTCTACAGTAGAAGGAGTAGCCAGGAAGGAAGCTATCTCTACCTCTACAGTAGAAGGAGTAGCCAGGAAGGGAAGCTATCTCTACCTCTACAGTAGAAGGAGTAGCCAGGAAGGGAAGCTACCTCTACCTCTACAGTAGAAGGAGTAGCCAGGAGGGAAGCTACCTCTACCTCTACAGTAGAAGGAGTAGCCAGGAGGGAAGCTACCTCTACCTCTACAGTAGAAGGAGTAGCCAGGAAGGGAAGCTATCTCTACCTCTACAGTAGAAGGAGTAGCCAGGAAGGGAAGCTACTCTCTACCTCTACAGTAGAAGGAGTAGCCAGGAAGGAAGCTATCTCTACCTCTACAGTAGAAGGAGTAGCCAGGAAGGGAAGCTACCTCTACCTCTACAGTAGAAGGAGTAGCCAGGAAGGGAAGCTATCTCTACCTCTACAGTAGAAGGAGTAGCCAGGAAGGAAGCTATCTCTACCTCTACAGTAGAAGGAGTAGCCAGGAAGGAAGCTATCTCTACCTCTACAGTAGAAGGAGTAGCCAGGAAGGGAAGCTATCTCTACCTCTACAGTAGAAGGAGTAGCCAGGAAGGGAAGCTACCTCTACAGTAGAAGGAGTAGCCAGGAAGGAAGCTATCTCTACCTCTACAGTAGAAGGAGTAGCCAGGAAGGAAGCTATCTCTACCTCTACAGTAGAAGGAGTAGCCAGGAAGGAAGCTATCTCTACCTCTACAGTAGAAGGAGTAGCCAGGAAGGGAAGCTATCTCTACCTCTACAGTAGAAGGAGTAGCCAGGAAGGAAGCTACCTCTACCTCTACAGTAGAAGGAGTAGCCAGGAAGGAAGCTACCTCTACCTCTACAGTAGAAGGAGTAGCCAGGAAGGAAGCTACCTCTACAGTAGAAGGAGTAGCCAGGAAGGAAGCTATCTCTACCTCTACAGTAGAAGGAGTAGCCAGGAAGGGAAGCTATCTCTACCTCTACAGTAGAAGGAGTAGCCAGGAAGGGAAGCTATCTCTACCTCTACAGTAGAAGGAGTAGCCAGGAAGGGAAGCTATCTCTACCTCTACAGTAGAAGGAGTAGCCAGGAAGGGAAGCTATCTCTACCTCTACAGTAGAAGGAGTAGCCAGGAAGGAAGCTACCTCTACCTCTACAGTAGAAGGAGTAGCCAGGAAGGGAAGCTATCTCTACCTCTACAGTAGAAGGAGTAGCCAGGAAGGGAAGCTATCTCTACCTCTACAGTAGAAGGAGTAGCCAGGAAGGGAAGCTATCTCTACCTCTACAGTAGAAGGAGTAGCCAGGAAGGGAAGCTACCTCTACCTCTACAGTAGAAGGAGTAGCCAGGAAGGGAAGCTATCTCTACCTCTACAGTAGAAGGAGTAGCCAGGAAGGGAAGCTATCTCTACCTCTACAGTAGAAGGAGTAGCCAGGAAGGAAGCTATCTCTACCTCTACAGCCAGAAGGAGTAGCCAGGAAGGGAAGCTATCTCTACCTCTACAGTAGAAGGAGTAGCCAGGAAGGAAGCTATCTCTACCTCTACAGTAGAAGGAGTAGCCAGGAAGGGAAGCTATCTCTACCTCTACAGTAGAAGGAGTAGCCAGCTACCTCTACCTCTACAGTAGAAGGAGTAGCCAGGAAGGGAAGCTACCTCTACCTCTACAGTAGAAGGAGTAGCCAGGAGGGGAAGCTACCTCTACCTCTACAGTAGAAGGAGTAGCCAGGAAGGGAAGCTATCTCTACCTCTACAGTAGAAGGAGTAGCCAGGAAGGGAAGCTACCTCTACCTCTACAGTAGAAGGAGTAGCCAGGAAGGGAAGCTATCTCTACCTCTACAGTAGAAGGAGTAGCCAGGAAGGGAAGCTATCTCTACCTCTACAGTAGAAGGAGTAGCCAGGAAGGGAAGCTATCTCTACCTCTACAGTAGAAGGAGTAGCCAGGAAGGGAAGCTATCTCTACCTCTACAGTAGAAGGAGTAGCCAGGAAGGGAAGCTATCTCTACCTCTACAGTAGAAGGAGTAGCCAGGAAGGGAAGCTACCTCTACCTCTACAGTAGAAGGAGTAGCCAGGAAGGAAGCTACCTCTACCTCTACAGTAGAAGGAGTAGCCAGGAAGGGAAGCTATCTCTACCTCTACAGTAGAAGGAGTAGCCAGGAAGGGAAGCTATCTCTACCTCTACAGTAGAAGGAGTAGCCAGGAAGGGAAGGAAGGAATCTCTACCTCTACAGTAGAAGGAGTAGCCAGGAAGGGAAGCTATCTCTACCTCTACAGTAGAAGGAGTAGCCAGGAAGGAAGCTATCTCTACCTCTACAGTAGAAGGAGTAGCCAGGAAGGGAAGCTACCTCTACCTCTACAGTAGAAGGAGTAGCCAGGAAGGAAGCTACCTCTACCTCTACAGTAGAAGGAGTAGCCAGGAAGGGAAGCTATCTCTACCTCTACAGTAGAAGGAGTAGCCAGGAAGGAAGCTATCTCTACCTCTACAGTAGAAGGAGTAGCCAGGAAGGGAAGCTACCTCTACCTCTACAGTAGAAGGAGTAGCCAGGAAGGGAAGCTATCTCTACCTCTACAGTAGAAGGAGTAGCCAGGAAGGGAAGCTATCTCTACCTCTACAGTAGAAGGAGTAGCCAGGAAGGGAAGCTATCTCTACCTCTACAGTAGAAGGAGTAGCCAGGAAGGGGAAGCTATCTCTACCTCTACAGTAGAAGGAGTAGCCAGGAAGGGAAGCTATCTCTACCTCTACAGTAGAAGGAGTAGCCAGGAAGGGAAGCTACCTCTACCTCTACAGTAGAAGGAGTAGCCAGGAAGGGAAGCTATCTCTACCTCTACAGTAGAAGGAGTAGCCAGGAAGGAAGCTATCTCTACCTCTACAGTAGAAGGAGTAGCCAGGAAGAGGGAAGGGAAGCTACCTCTACCTCTACAGTAGAAGGAGTAGCCAGGAAGGGAAGCTACCTCTACCTCTACAGTAGAAGGAGTAGCCAGGAAGGGAAGCTACCTCTACCTCTACAGTAGAAGGAGTAGCCAGCAGAGGAAGCTACCTCTACCTCTACAGTAGAAGGAGTAGCCAGGAAGGGAAGCTATCTCTACCTCTACAGTAGAAGGAGTAGCCAGGAAGGGAAGCTATCTCTACCTCTATAGTAGAAGGAGTAGCCAGGAAGGAAGCTACCTCTACAGTAGAAGGAGTAGCCAGGAAGGAAGCTACCTCTACCTCTACAGTAGCCAGGAAGGAAGTAGTAGAAGGAGTAGCCAGGAAGGGAAGCTACCTCTACCTCTACAGTAGAAGGAGTAGCCAGGAAGGGAAGCTATCTCTACCTCTACAGTAGAAGGAGTAGCCAGGAAGGAAGCTATCTCTACCTCTACAGTAGAAGGACTAGCCAGGAAGGAAGCTATCTCTACCTCTACAGTAGAAGGAGTAGCCAGGAAGGGAAGCTATCTCTACCTCTACAGTAGAAGGAGTAGCCAGGAAGGGAAGCTACCTCTACAGTAGAAGGAGTAGCCAGGAAGGGAAGCTATCTCTACCTCTACAGTAGAAGGAGTAGCCAGGAAGGGAAGCTACCTCTACAGTAGAAGGAGTAGCCAGGAAGGGAAGCTATCTCTACAGTAGAAGGAGTAGCCAGGAAGGGAAGCTATCTCTACCTCTACAGTAGAAGGACTAGCCAGGAGGGGAAGCTATCTCTACCTCTACAGTAGAAGGAGTAGCCAGGAAGGGAAGCTACCTCTACCTCTACAGTAGAAGGAGTAGCCAGGAGGGGAAGCTACCTCTACCTCTACAGTAGAAGGAGTAGCCAGGAAGGGAAGCTATCTCTACCTCTACAGTAGAAGGAGTAGCCAGGAAGGGAAGCTACCTCTACAGTAGAAGGAGTAGCCAGGAAGGGAAGCTATCTCTACCTCTACAGTAGAAGGAGTAGCCAGGAAGGGAAGCTATCTCTACCTCTACAGTAGAAGGAGTAGCCAGGAGGGGAAGCTATCTCTACCTCTACAGTAGAAGGAGTAGCCAGGAAGGGAAGCTACCTCTACCTCTACAGTAGAAGGAGTAGCCAGGAAGGGAAGCTATCTCTACCTCTACAGTAGAAGGAGTAGCCAGGAAGGGAAGCTATCTCTACCTCTACAGTAGAAGGAGTAGCCAGGAAGGGAAGCTACCTCTACAGTAGAAGGAGTAGCCAGGAAGGGAAGCTATCTCTACCTCTACAGTAGAAGGAGTAGCCAGGAAGGGAAGCTATCTCTACCTCTACAGTAGAAGGAGTAGCCAGGAAGGGAAGCTACCTCTACCTCTACAGTAGAAGGAGTAGCCAGGAAGGGAAGCTATCTCTACCTCTACAGTAGAAGGAGTAGCCAGGAAGGGAAGCTATCTCTACAGTAGAAGGAGTAGCCAGGAAGGGAAGCTATCTCTACCTCTACAGTAGAAGGAGTAGCCAGGAAGGGAAGCTATCTCTACCTCTACAGTAGAAGGAGTAGCCAGGAAGGAAGCTACCTCTACCTCTACAGTAGAAGGAGTAGCCAGGAAGGGAAGCTACCTCTACCTCTACAGTAGAAGGAGTAGCCAGGAAGGGAAGCTACTATCTCTACCTCTACAGTAGAAGGAGTAGCCAGGAGGGGAAGCTATCTCTACCTCTACAGTAGAAGGAGTAGCCAGGAAGGAAGCTACCTCTACCTCTACAGTAGAAGGAGTAGCCAGGAAGGGAAGCTACCTCTACCTCTACAGTAGAAGGAGTAGCCAGGAAGGGAAGCTACCTCTACCTCTACAGTAGAAGGAGTAGCCAGGAAGGGAAGCTATCTCTACCTCTACAGTAGAAGGAGTAGCCAGGAAGGGAAGCTACCTCTACCTCTACAGTAGAAGGAGTAGCCAGGAAGGGAAGCTACCTCTACAGTAGAAGGAGTAGCCAGGAAGGGAAGCTATCTCTACCTCTACAGTAGAAGGAGTAGCCAGGAAGGGAAGCTACCTCTACCTCTACAGTAGAAGGAGTAGCCAGGAAGGGAAGCTACCTCTACCTCTACAGTAGAAGGAGTAGCCAGGAAGGGAAGCTATCTCTACCTCTACAGTAGAAGGAGTAGCCAGGAGGGGAAGCTACCTCTACCTCTACAGTAGAAGGAGTAGCCAGGAATAGCCAGGAAGCTACCTCTACCTCTACAGTAGAAGGAGTAGCCAGGAAGGGAAGCTATCTCTACCTCTACAGTAGAAGGAGTAGCCAGGAGGGGAAGCTACCTCTACCTCTACAGTAGAAGGAGTAGCCAGGAAGGGAAGCTATCTCTACCTCTACAGTAGAAGGAGTAGCCAGGAAGGGAAGCTACCTCTACAGTAGAAGGAGTAGCCAGGAAGGGGAAGCTACTCTCTACAGTAGAAGGAGTAGCCAGGAAGGGAAGCTATCTCTACCTCTACAGTAGAAGGAGTAGCCAGGAAGGAAGCTACCTCTTCTCTACAGTAGAAGGAGTAGCCAGGAAGGGAAGCTATCTCTACCTCTACAGTAGAAGGAGTAGCCAGGAAGGGAAGCTACCTCTACCTCTACAGTAGAAGGAGTAGCCAGGAAGGGAAGCTACCTCTACCTCTACAGTAGAAGGAGTAGCCAGGAAGGGAAGCTATCTCTACCTCTACAGTAGAAGGAGTAGCCAGGAGGGGAAGCTACCTCTACCTCTACAGTAGAAGGAGTAGCCAGGAGGGAAGCTACCTCTACCTCTACAGTAGAAGGAGTAGCCAGGAAGGGAAGCTATCTCCTCTACAGTAGAAGGAGTAGCCAGGAAGGGAAGCTATCTCTACCTCTACAGTAGAAGGAGTAGCCAGGAAGGGAAGCTACCTCTACCTCTACAGTAGAAGGAGTAGCCAGGAAGGAAGCTACCTCTACTAGCCAGGAAGGGAACCTCTACAGTAGAAGGAGTAGCCAGGAAGGGAAGCTACCTCTACCTCTACAGTAGAAGGAGTAGCCAGGAAGGAAGCTACCTCTACCTCTACAGTAGAAGGAGTAGCCAGGAAGGGAAGCTACCTCTACCTCTACAGTAGAAGGAGTAGCCAGGAAGGGAAGCTATCTCTACCTCTACAGTAGAAGGAGTAGCCAGGAAGGGAAGCTATCTCTACCTCTACAGTAGAAGGAGTAGCCAGGAAGGGAAGCTACCTCTACAGTAGAAGGAGTAGCCAGGAAGGGAAGCTATCTCTACCTCTACAGTAGAAGGAGTAGCCAGGAGGGGAAGCTACCTCTACCTCTACAGTAGAAGGAGTAGCCAGGAAGGGAAGCTACCTCTACCTCTACAGTAGAAGGAGTAGCCAGGAAGGGAAGCTACCTCTACCTCTACAGTAGAAGGAGTAGCCAGGAAGGGAAGCTACCTCTACCTCTACAGTAGAAGGAGTAGCCAGGAAGGGAAGCTATCTCTACCTCTACAGTAGAAGGAGTAGCCAGGAGGGGAAGCTATCTCTACCTCTACAGTAGAAGGAGTAGCCAGGAAGGGAAGCTACCTCTACCTCTCTAGCCAGGAAGGAAGCCTCTACCTCTACAGTAGAAGGAGTAGCCAGGAGGGGAAGGGAAGCTATCTCTACCTCTACAGTAGAAGGAGTAGCCAGGAAGGGAAGCTTCTCTACCTCTACAGTAGAAGGAGTAGCCAGGAAGGGGAAGCTATCTCTACCTCTACAGTAGAGGAAGGAGCTAGCCAGAAGGGTAAGGAAGCTATCTCTACCTCTACAGTAGAAGGAGTAGCCAGGAAGGAAGCTATCTCTACCTCTACAGTAGAAGGAGTAGCCAGGAAGGGGAAGCTATCTCTACCTCTACAGTAGAAGGAGTAGCCAGGAAGGGAAGCTACCTCTCTCTAGCCTCTACAGTAGAAGGAGTAGCCAGGAAGGGAAGCTATCTCTACCTCTACAGTAGAAGGAGTAGCCAGGAAGGAAGCTATCTCTACCTCTACAGTAGAAGGAGTAGCCAGGAAGGGAAGCTATCTCTACCTCTACAGTAGAAGGAGTAGCCAGGAAGGGAAGCTATGTCTACCTCTACAGTAGAAGGAGTAGCCAGGAAGGGAAGCTACCTCTACCTCTACAGTAGAAGGAGTAGCCAGGAAGGGAAGCTATCTCTACCTCTACAGTAGAAGGAGTAGCCAGGAAGGGAAGCTATCTCTACCTCTACAGTAGAAGGAGTAGCCAGGAAGGAAGCTACCTCTCTCTACAGTAGAAGGAGTAGCCAGGAAGGGAAGCTACCTCTACCTCTACAGTAGAAGGAGTAGCCAGGAAGGGAAGCTATCTCTACCTCTACAGTAGAAGAAGGAGTAGCCAGGAGCCAGGAAGCTATCTCTACCTCTACAGTAGAAGGAGTAGCCAGGAAGGGAAGCTACCTCTACCTCTACAGTAGAAGGAGTAGCCAGGAAGGGAAGCTATCTCTACCTCTACAGTAGAAGGAGTAGCCAGGAAGGGAAGCTACTCTCTACCTCTACAGTAGAAGGAGTAGCCAGGAAGGAAGCTACCTCTACCTCTACAGTAGAAGGAGTAGCCAGGAGGGAAGCTATCTCTACCTCTACAGTAGAAGGAGTAGCCAGGAAGGAAGCTACCTCTACAGTAGAAGGAGTAGCCAGGAAGGGAAGCTACCTCTACCTCTACAGTAGAAGGAGTAGCCAGGAAGGGAAGCTATCTCTACCTCTACAGTAGAAGGAGTAGCCAGGAAGGGAAGCTACCTCTACTCTACCTCTACAGTAGAAGGAGTAGCCAGGAAGGGAAGCTACCTCTACCTCTACAGTAGAAGGAGTAGCCAGGAAGGAAGCTACCTCTACCTCTACAGTAGAAGGAGTAGCCAGGAAGGAAGCTATCTCTACCTCTACAGTAGAAGGAGTAGCCAGGAAGGGAAGCTATCTCTACCTCTACAGTAGAAGGAGTAGCCAGGAAGGGGAAGCTATCTCTACCTCTACAGTAGAAGGAGTAGCCAGGAAGGGAAGCTATCTCTACCTCTACAGTAGAAGGAGTAGCCAGGAAGGAAGCTATCTCTACCTCTACAGTAGAAGGAGTAGCCAGGAAGGGAAGCTACCTCTACCTCTACAGTAGAAGGAGTAGCCAGGAAGGGAAGCTACCTCTACCTCTACAGTAGAAGGAGTAGCCAGGAAGGGAAGCTATCTCTACCTCTACAGTAGAAGGAGTAGCCAGGAAGGGAAGCTACCTCTACCTCTACAGTAGAAGGAGTAGCCAGGAAGGGAAGCTACCTCTACCTCTACAGTAGAAGGAGTAGCCAGGAAGGGAAGCTACCTCTACAGTAGAAGGAGTAGCCAGGAAGGGAAGCTATCTCTACCTCTACAGTAGAAGGAGTAGCCAGGAAGGAAGCTACCTCTACCTCTACAGTAGAAGGAGTAGCCAGGAAGGGAAGCTACCTCTACAGTAGAAGGAGTAGCCAGGAAGGGAAGCTATCTCTACAGTAGAAGGAGTAGCCAGGAAGGGAAGCTATCTCTACCTCTACAGTAGAAGGAGTAGCCAGGAAGGGAAGCTATCTCTACCTCTACAGTAGAAGGAGTAGCCAGGAAGGGAAGCTATCTCTACCTCTACAGTAGAAGGAGTAGCCAGAAGGAGTAGCCAGGAAGGAAGCTATCTCTACCTCTACAGTAGAAGGAGTAGCCAGGAAGGGAAGCTATCCTACCTCTACAGTAGAAGGAGTAGCCAGGAAGGGAAGCTATCTCTACCTCTACAGTAGAAGGAGTAGCCAGGAAGGGAAGCTATCTCTACCTCTACAGTAGAAGGAGTAGCCAGGAAGGGAAGCTACCTCTACCTCTACAGTAGAAGGAGTAGCCAGGAAGGGAAGCTCTACAGTAGAAGGAGTAGCCAGGAAGGGAAGCTCTCTACCTCTACAGTAGAAGAAGTAGCCAGGAAGGGAAGCTATCTCTACAGTAAAAGGAGTAGCCAGGAAGGGAAGCTATAGGGAAGCTATCTCTACCTCTACAGTAGAAGGAGTAGCCAGGAAGGGAAGCTACCTCTACAGTAGAGGGAGTAGCCAGGAAGGGAAGCTATCTATACAGTAGAAGGAGTAGCCAGGAGGGGAAGCTACCTCTACCTCTACACAGAAGAAGGAGTAGCCAGGAAGGGAAGCTATCTCTACCTCTACAGTAGAAGGAGTAGCCAGGAAGGGAAGCTATCTCTACCTCTACAGTAGAAGGAGTAGCCAGGAAGGGAAGCTATCTCTACCTCTACAGTAGAAGGAGTAGCCAGGAAGGGAAGCTACCTCTACAGTAGAAGGAGTAGCCAGGAAGGGAAGCTATCTCTACCTCTACAGTAGAAGGAGTAGCCAGGAAGGGAAGCTACCTCTACCTCTACAGTAGAAGGAGTAGCCAGGAAGGGAAGCTATCTCTACCTCTACAGTAGAAGGAGTAGCCAGGAAGGGAAGCTATCTCTACCTCTACAGTAGAAGGAGTAGCCAGGAAGGGAAGCTACCTCTACCTCTACAGTAGAAGGAGTAGCCAGGAAGGGAAGCTATCTCTACCTCTACAGTAGAAGGAGTAGCCAGGAAGGGAAGCTACCTCTACTCTACAGTAGAAGGAGTAGCCAGGAAGGGAAGCTATCTCTACCTCTACAGTAGAAGGAGTAGCCAGGAAGGAAGCTCTACCTCTACAGTAGAAGGAGTAGCCAGGAAGGGAAGCTATCTCTACCTCTACAGTAGAAGGAGTAGCCAGGAAGGGAAGCTACCTCTACCTCTACAGTAGAAGGAGTAGCCAGGAAGGGAAGCTATCTACTACCTCTACAGTAGAAGGAGTAGCCAGGAAGGGAAGCTATCTCTACCTCTACAGTAGAAGGAGTAGCCAGGAAGGGAAATCTCTACCTCTACAGTAGAAGGAGTAGCCAGGAAGGGAAGCTATCTCTACCTCTACAGTAGAAGGAGTAGCCAGGAAGGGAAGCTATCTCTACCTCTACAGTAGAAGGAGTAGCCAGGAAGGGAAGCTACCTCTACAGTAGAAGGAGTAGCCAGGAAGGGAAGCTATCTCTACAGTAGAAGGAGTAGCCAGGAAGGAAGCTACCTCTACCTCTACAGTAGAAGGAGTAGCCAGGAAGGGAAGCTATCTCTACCTCTACAGTAGAAGGAGTAGCCAGGAAGGGAAGCTATCTCTACAGTAGAAGGAGTAGCCAGGAAGGGAAGCTATCTCTACCTCTACAGTAGAAGGAGTAGCCAGGAAGGGAAGCTATCTCTACCTCTACAGTAGAAGGAGTAGCCAGGAAGGGAAGCTATCTCTACCTCTACAGTAGAAGGAGTAGCCAGGAAGGAAGATCTCTACCTCTACAGTAGAAGGAGTAGCCAGGAAGGAAGCTATCTCTACCTCTACAGTAGAAGGAGTAGCCAGGAAGGGAAGCTACCTCTACCTCTACAGTAGAAGGAGTAGCCAGGAAGGGAAGCTACCTCTACAGTAGAAGGAGTAGCCAGGAGGGGAAGCTTTCTATACAGTAGAAGGAGTAGCCAGGAGGGGAAGCTACCTCTACCTCTACAGTAGAAGGAGTAGCCAGGAAGGGAAGCTATCTCTACCTCTACAGTAGAAGGAGTAGCCAGAGTCTACCTCTACAGTAGAAGGAGTAGCCAGGAAGGGAAGCTACCTCTACCTCTACAGTAGAAGGAGTAGCCAGGAGGGGAAGCTACCTCTACCTCTACAGTAGAAGGAGTAGCCAGAGAGAGAGCGAGAGAGACAGAGAGAGACAGAGAGAGAGAGAGAGAGAGAGAGACAGAGAGAGAGAGACAGAGAGAGAGAGAGAGAGAGAGAGAGAGAGAGACAGAGACAGAGACAGAGAGAGAGACAGAGAGAGAGAGAGAGAGAGAGAGAGGTCGGGTCCGCTCACCAACCAAGACTTCACAAAATGGGACAAACACCAAATTGAGACTCTGCACGCAGAATTCTGCAAAAATATCCTCAGTGTACAACGTAGAACACCAAATAATGTATGCAGAGCAGAATTAGGCCGATACCCACTAATTATCAAAATCCAGAAAAGAGCCGTTAAATTCTATAACCACCTAAAAGGAAGCGATTCCCAAACCTTCCATAACAAAGCCATCACCTACAGAGAGATGAACCTGGAGAAGAGTCCCCTAAGCAAGCTGGTCCTGGGTCTTTGTTCACAAACAAAAACACACCCTACAGAGCCCCAGGACAGCAGCACAATTAGACCCAACCAAATCATGAGAAAACAAAAAGATAATTACTTGACACATTGGAAAGAATTAACAAAAAAACAGAGAGTACACAGCGGCAGAATACCTGACCACTGTGACTGACCCAAAATTAAGGAAAGCTTTGACTATGTACAGACTCAGTGAGCATAGCCTTGCTATTGAGAAAGGCCGCCGTAGGCAGACATGGCTCTCAAGAGAAGACAGGCTATGTGCTCACTGCCCACAAAATGAGGTGGAAACTGAGCTGCACTTCCTAACCTCCTGCCAAATGTATGACCATATTAGAGAAACATATTTCCCTCAGATTACACAGATCCACAAAGAATTCGAAAACAAATCCAATTTTGAAAAACTCCCATATCTACTGGGTGAAATTCCACAGTGTGCCATCACAGCAGCAAGATTTGTGACCTGTTGCCACGAGAAAAGGGCAACCAGTGAAGAACACACACCATTGTAAATACAACCCATATTTATGCTTATTTATTTTATCTTGTGTCCTTTACCATTTGTACATTGTTAAAACACTGTATACTGTATATAATATGACATCTGTAATGTCTTTATTGTTTTGAAAATTCTGTATGTGTAATGTTTAGAGAGAGAGAGAGACAGAGAGAGGTCCTCCCCCCACAGTGCGTTTCTGCGGTCGTAACCCACCATCAGCCTAATGACTTACTGCTGCGCCAATCACAGGAATTCAGACATCCGCCCCGGCATCATCCACGGCCTGCTCGTGTGTGTGTGTGTGTGTGTGTGTGTGTGTGTGCGTGCGTGCGTGCGTGCGTGCGTGCGTGCGGGCGCTCGTGCTCCTCTCTCCTCTATAAAACTATTTTAAGAGCCGGTGCGAGGGGGGTGGAATGGAATTACAACTCTGATATTTAATCATTTCCATCAGTGATGTGGGATCAGGGTTAGAGAGGTGGAGGCTGTGTCAAACCCTTTTCCATGAAGCTCTGCACAAATATCCACACACACACACACACACACATAAACACACACACACACACACACACACATATATACACACACATACACACATACACAAACAAACAATGTTCCTGAAATGGTCTAGGCTGGGTAGAACTAGAGGTGACCACAGATGTCATTTAACTAAAAATGCTGTGAGATTGCAAAAGTTTTGCTTCATTCATACCTTGCTGTTAGAGTCTGTGTAATATCTGGTTAACATCAGGAACAGTCTTAGAGTCTGTGTAATATCTGGTTAACATCAGGAACAGTGTTAGAGTCTGTGTAATATCTGGTTAACATCAGGAACAGTCTTAGAGTCTGTGTAATATCTGGTTAACATCAGGAACAGTCTTAGAGTCTGTGTAATATCTGGTTAACATCAGGAACAGTCTTAGAGTCTGTGTAATATCTGGTTAACATCAGGAACAGTCTTAGAGTCTGTGTAATATCTGGTTAACATCAGGAACAGTCTTAGAGTCTGTGTAATATCTGGTTAACATCAGGAACAGTCTTAGAGTCTGTGTAATATCTGGTTAACATCAGGAACAGTGTTAGAGTCTGTGCAATATCTGGTTAACATCAGGAACAGTGTTAGAGTCTGTGCAATATCTGGTTAACATCAGGAACAGTGTTAGAGTCTTTGTAATATCTGGTTAAAACATCAGGAACAGTGTAACTGATGTGTAGTGGAGAAGCTGTAGTATAACAAGTCCTAGAATCATTATCCTGTTCTCTCCAGGTTGATGGTGGTATACTGTTCTCTCCAGGGTGATGGTGGTATCCTGTTCTCTCCAGGGTGATGGTGGTATCCTGTTCTCTCCAGGGTGATGGTGGTATCCTGTCCTCTCCAGGGTGATGGTGGTATCCTGTTCTCTCCAGGGTGATGGTGATATCCTGTTCTTTCCAGGGTGATGGTGGTATCCTGTCCTCTCCAGGGTGATGGTGGTATCCTGTTCTCTCCAGGGTGATGGTGGTATCCTGTCCTCTCCAGGGTGATGGTGATATACTGTTCTCTCCAGGGTGATGGTGGTATACTGTTCTTTCCAGGGTGATGGTGGTATACTGTTCTTTCCAAGGTGATGGTGATATCCTGTCCTCTCCAGGGTGATATCCTGTTCTCTCCAGGGTGATGGTGGTATCCTGTCCTCTCCAGGGTGATGGTGATATCCTGTTCTCTCCAGGGTGATGGTGGTATCCTGTTCTCTCCAGGGTGATGGTGGTATCCTGTTCTCTCCAGGGTGATGGTGATATCCTGTCCTGTAGTATAACAAGTCCTAGAATCATTATCCTGTCCTCTCCAGGGTGATGGTGGTATCCTGTCCTCTCTAGGGTGATGGTGGTATACTGTCCTCTCCAGGGTGATGGTGATATACTGTCCTCTCCAGGGTGATGGTGATATACTGTTCTCTCCAGGGTGGTGGTGATATACTGTCCTCTCCAGGGTGATGGTGGTATCCTGTTCTCTCCAGGGTGATGGTGATATACTGTCCTCTCCAGGGTGATGGTGATATACTGTTCTCTCCAGGGTGATGGTGATATACTGTCCTCTCCAGGGTGATGGTGGTATCCTGTTCTCTCCAGGGTGATGGTGATATACTGTTCTCTCCAGGGTGATGGTGATATCCTGCCCTCTCCAGGGTGATGGTGATATACTGTCCTCTCCAGGGTGATGGTGATATACTGTTCTCTCCAGGGTGATGGTGATATCCTGTCCTCTCCAGGGTGATGGTGATATACTGTCCTCTCCAGGGTGATGGTGATATACTGTTCTCTCCAGGGTGATATCCTGTCCTCTCCAGAGTGATGGTGATATACTGTTCTCTCCAGGGTGATGGTGGTATCCTGTTCTCTCCAGGGTGATGGTGATATACTGTTCTCTCCAGGGTGATGGTGATATACTGTCCTCTCCAGGGTGATGGTGAAATACGGTTCTCTCCAGGGTGATGGTGATATACTGTTCTCTCCAGGGTGATGGTGATATACTGTCCTCTCCAGGGTGATGGTGAAATACGGTTCTCTCCAGGGTGATGGTGATATCCTGTTCTCTCCAGGGTGATGGTGATATACTGTTCTCTCCAGGGTGATGGTGATATACTGTTCTCTCCAGGGTGATGGTGATATACTGTTCTCTCCAGGGTGATGGTGATATCCTGCTCTCTCCAGGGTGATGGTGATATCCTGCTCTCTCCAGGGTGATGGTGATATACTGTCCTCTCCAGGGTGATGGTGATATCCTGTTCTCTCCAGGGTGATGGTGATATACTGTTCTCTCTAGGGTGATGTTGATATCCTGTTCTCTCCAGGGTGATGGTGATATACTGTTCTCTCCAGGGTGATGGTGATATCCTGCTCTCTCCAGGGTGATGGTGATATACTGTCCTCTCCAGGGTGATGGTGATATCCTGTTCTCTCCAGGGTGATGGTGATATACTGTTCTCTCTAGGGTGATGTTGATATCCTGCTCTCTCCAGGGTGATGGTGATATACTGTTCTCTCCAGGGTGATGGTGATATCCTGCTCTCTCCAGGGTGATGGTGATATACTGTCCTCTCCAGGGTGGTGGTGATATACTGTCCTCTCCAGGGTGATGGTGATATACTGTCCTCTCCAGGGTGATGGTGATATACTGTTCTCTCCAGGGTGATGGTGGTATACTGTCCTCTCCAGGGTGATGGTGGTATACTGTTCTCTCCAGGGTGATAGTGATATCCTGTCCTCTCCAGGGTGATAGTGATATCCTGTCCTCTCCAGGGTGATGGTGATATACTGTCCTCTCCAGGGTGATGGTGATATACTGTTCTCTCCAGGGTGATGGTGGTATCCTGTTCTCTCCAGGGTGATGGTGGTATACTGTTCTTTCCAAGGTGATGGTGATATCCTGTCCTCTCCAGGGTGATGGTGATATCCTGTCCTCTCCAGGGTGATGGTGATATCCTGTCCTCTCCAGAGTGATGGTGATATCCTATCCTCTCCAGGGTGATGGTGATATACTGTCCTCTCCAGGGTGATGGTGATATACTGTTCTCTCCAGGGTGATGGTGATATACTGTTCTCTCCAGGGTGATGGTGATATACTGTTCTCTCCAGGGTGATGGTGATATACTGTCCTGTAGTATAACAAGTCCTAGAATCATTATCCTGTTCTCTCCAGGGTGATGGTGAAATACTGTTCTCTCCAGGGTGATGGTGATATCCTGTCCTCTCCAGGGTGATGGTGATATCCTATTCTCTCCAGGGTGATGGTGGTATACTGTTCTCTCCAGGGTGATGGTGATATACTGTCCTGTAGTATAACAAGTCCTAGAATCATTATCCTGTTCTCTCCAGGGTGATGGTGAAATACTGTTCTCTCCAGGGTGATGGTGATATCCTGTCCTCTCCAGGGTGATGGTGATATCCTGTTCTCTCCAGGGTGATGGTGATATACTGTTCTCTCCAGGGTGATGGTGATATACTGTCCTCTCCAGGGTGATGGTGATATCCTGTTCTCTCCAGGGTGATGGTGATATCCTGTCCTCTCCAGGGTGATGGTGGTATACTGTCCTCTCCAGGGTGATAGTGATATCCTGTCCTCTCCAGGGTGATGGTGATATACTGTCCTCTCCAGGGTGATGGTGATATCCTGTT
This sequence comes from Oncorhynchus nerka, assembly GCF_034236695.1. NCBI lineage: Eukaryota > Metazoa > Chordata > Actinopteri > Salmoniformes > Salmonidae > Oncorhynchus > Oncorhynchus nerka. The sequence goes on from NW_027040188.1 coordinate 84,127, forward strand.
CTCTCCAGGGTGATGGTGATATCCTGTCCTCTCCAGGGTGATGGTGGTATACTGTCCTCTCCAGGGTGATAGTGATATCCTGTCCTCTCCAGGGTGATGGTGGTATACTGTCCTCTCCAGGGTGATAGTGATATCCTGTCCTCTCCAGGGTGATGGTGATATACTGTACTGTAGTATTTTACAGTTCAATTACAATGAAGTCACTGACAGACAGAGGACCAGCTGCAGGATGTGGGATTCCTTCCTTCATCGATAATAACGTCCCTTCATCTCCCTTCCTCTTCCCTCTGTCTTTTCTTTAAACACTCTCCTTCCATCCTTCTCCCTCGCTTCACTCTCTCCTTCCATCCTTCTCCCTCGCTCCACTCTCTCTCCTTCCGTCCTTCTCCCTCGCTCCACTCTCTCCCCTTCCTTCCTTCTCCCTCGCTCCACTCTCTCCTTCCATCCTTCTCCCTCGCTCCACTCTCTCTCCTTCCATCCTTCTCCCTCGCTCCACTCTCTCTCCTTCCGTCCTTCTCCCTCGCTCCACTCTCTCTCCTTCCGTCCTTCTCCCTCGCTCCACTCTCTCTCTTTCCTTCCTTCCTTCTCTCTCACTCTACTCTCTCTCCTTCCTTCTCTCTCACTCTACTCTCTCTCCTTCCTTCTCCCTCCCTCCACTCTCTCTCCTTCCTTCTCCCTTGAGGTACATCATACTCTGCCGTGACGGAAACCACCAGGTGCTGGCTGTGACTGTGATGTTGTGGACACTGAAACCAGAGCTGGCTGTGACTCTGTGATGTTGTGGACACTGATACCAGAGCTGGCTGTGACTGTGATGTTGTGGACACTGATACCAGAGCTGGCTGTGACTCTGTGATGCTGTGGACACTGATACCAGAGCTGGCTGTGACTGTGATGTTGTGGACACTGAAACCAGAGCTGGCTGTGACTGTGATGTTGTGGACACTGATACCAGAGCTGGCTGTGACTGTGATGTTGTGGACACTGAAACCAGAGCTGGCTGTGACTGTGATGTTGTGGACACTGATACCAGAGCTGGCTGTGACTGTGATGTTGTGGACACTGAAACCAGAGCTGGCTGTGACTCTGTGATGTTGTGGACACTGATACCAGAGCTGGCTGTGACTGTGATGTTGTGGACACTGATACCAGAGCTGGCTGTGACTGTGATGTTGTGGACACTGAAACCAGAGCTGGCTGTGACTCTGTGATGCTGTGGACACTAAAACCAGGACTGGCTGTGACTCTGTGATGCTGTGGACACTGAAACCAGAATTGGCTGTGACTGTGATGTTGTGGACACTGATACCAGAGCTGGCTGTGACTCTGTGATGCTGTGGACACTGATACCAGAGCTGGCTGTGACTGTGATGTTGTGGACACTGAAACCAGAGCTGGCTGTGACTGTGATGTTGTGGACACTGATACCAGAGCTGGCTGTGACTGTGATGTTGTGGACACTGAAACCAGAGCTGGCTGTGACTCTGTGATGTGGTGGACACTGAAACCAGGACTGGCTGTGACTCTGTGATGCTGTGGACACTGAAACCAGGACTGGCTGTGACTCTGTGATGCTGTGGACACTGATACCAGGACTGGCTGTGACTCTGTGATGTTGTGGACACTGAAACCAGGACTGGCTGTGATCTGTGATGTGGTGGACACTGAAACCAGGACTGTCTGTGACTCTGTGATGTGGTGGACACTGAAACCAGAGCTGGCTGTGATCTGTGATGTGGTGGACACTGAAACCAGAGCTGGCTGTGACTCTGTGATGTGGTGGACACTGAAACCAGGACTGTCTGTGACTCTGTGATGTGGTGGACACTGAAACCAGGACTGTCTGTGACTCTGTGATGTGGTGGACACTGAAACCAGAGCTGGCTGTGACTCTGTGATGTGGTGGACACTGAAACCAGGACTGGCTGTGACTCTGTGATGTGGTGGACACTGAAACCAGAGCTGGCTGTGACTCTGTGATGTGGTGGACACTGAAACCAGGACTGTCTGTGACTCTGTGATGTGGTGGACACTGAAACCAGAGCTGGCTGTGACTCTGTGATGTGGTGGACACTGAAACCAGAGCTGGCTGTGACTCTGTGATGTGGTGGACACTGAAACCAGGACTGTCTGTGACTCTGTGATGTGGTGGTGATACCCCCCCGACACACATGGACACCAGCTTTAGTCTGTGGATAATTAGATCAGAACACACACACACACACAGCCAGATACAGAGTGTGGCTCTGCTCTATTCCTCCAGCCCTGTGCAGAGCCGTGGTCGCGTGCCACAAAGAGAAGCTTTGAAGAGCTGTGGTTGGTTGGTTGATCTGTTCTGCCTCAGCTCCATCTGAGTGGTTGCAGGGCTACAGGACAGGCCCTGAGAAGGTATCCAGTATCAACCAGCTACAGCCACTCCTCCAGACCTGGGTGCCGTTCACGAGGCAGTAAAGGGAAGATAACAGACACCTCATTCCAGTCTCAACCACACAGCAACAGATAACGTGTGGATGGTTGGTATCGACCCATAAAAGGGTTACATAACAGAGGCCTGTTTCTGAATGGGAGCTCCATGAATGTGACGTTGGTCATCCCTAATCCACTTTACCTCCACTCCGATCGTTTGTACATCTCAAGGGAAAAGCACATGATCTGACGAGGAGGCAAATCTACAATGAAAACAGTTGGTTGATGTATTGTACAGTAGAGTACTGGTCTGGTCTGGTGGTTAATGTAGAGTAGTGGTCTGGTCTGGTGGTTAATGTAGAGTAGTGGTCTGGTCTGGTGGTTAATGTAGAGTAGTGGTCTGGTCTGGTTGTTGATGTATTGTACAGTAGAGTACTGGTCTGGTCTGGTGGTTGATGTATTGTACAGTAGAGTACTGGTCTGGTCTGGTGGTTGATGTATTGTACAGTAGAGTACTGGTCTGGTCTGGTGGTTGATGTATTGTACAGTAGAGTACTGGTCTGGTCTGGTCTGGTGGTTGTGTGAGTCTGTTAGGGTCCCCCCGGAGGTCTAGTCCCCCAGATAGTATATGAACACGTCACAACATGATTTTCTATACATTTATACCTGCAAAATGTTCTCTCAGCCTCATGCCAAAATGTTCTCTCAGCCTCATGCCAAAATGTTCTCTCAGCCTCATGCCAAAATGTTCTCTCAGCCTCATGCCAAAATGTTCTCTCAGCCTCTCAGCCTCATGCCAAAATGTTCTCTCAGCCTCATGCCAAAATGTTCTCTCAGCCTCATGCCAAAATGTTCTCTCAGCCTCATGCCAAAATGTTCTCTCAGCCTCATGCCAAAATGTTCTCTCAGCCTCATGCCAAAATGTTCTCTCAGCCTCATGCCAAAATGTTCTCTCAGCCTCATGCCAAAATGTTCTCTCAGCCTCATGCCAAAATGTTCTCTCAGCCTCATGCCAAAATGTTTAGAATAGCAGGAAACTATCTCCAGGACAATCCTTGTCAGGCCAAGGAAACTTTTATTTGATGGTGGAGTTTGTTGCGCTATTTGGGCTTATGATGTCCATTTAAATGAGCCCTGGAGCATTTAGCAGTGCTATAAATCAAACAGAATGTTGGAGATTTGCATTACATATTTGAACAATCTAGTGTAGGAATTAAACAATTTAGGCCTTTAAAACCTCTATAGGGGGTGTGGGGCGCTACCGTCCCACCTGGCCAACACCCAGTGAAATTGCAGAGTGCAAAATTCAAAAACAGAAATACTCATTATAAAAATGAATAAAACATACAAGTGTTATACATCAGTTTAAAGAGTAACTTCTTGTAATCCAACCACGGTGTCAGATTTTGGTCAGTAATCCACAGGCTCAAAGGTAGTCACAACAGACAGACGAAAACGAAACAACAGACAGACGAAAAATCCGTAAAGTTCGTAGAAACATGTCAAACAATGTTTATAATCAATCCTCAGGTTGTTTTTAGTCCTAATAGTCAATAACATTTCAACTGGACAATAGCTTCGTCAATATAAAAGGAAAACAAGAAAGGCGTGTTCTCGATCGCACGGATGGAAAACCTCTGGGACACTGAATGGTCCACTCATTCAAAGTGGTCTTACTCCCTCATTTTTCAGAATACAAGCCTGAAACAATTTCTAAAGACTGTTTACATCTAGTGGGAGCCATAGGAAGTGCAAGTTGAGTCTTAAGTCAATTGATACTGTAATGGCATTCGATAGAAAACTACAAAAATAAATAAATCCCACTTCCTGGATGGATTTTTCTCAGGTTTTCACCTGCCATATCAGTTCTGTAAAACTCACAGACATTATTTTATCAGTTTCGGAAACTTTAGAGTGTTTTCTATCCAAATCTACCAATTATGTGCATATCCTAGCGTCTGGGCCTGAGTAGCAGGTAGTTTACTTTGGGCACGCTTTTCACCCTAGTGAGGTTAAACACTTGTCGGACAATAATTGTACAAATTTCATTCCTGTTATGATGTCTGACGGAGTTGACATAAATCCAGTTAGTTGGTCTTTATTATTTTTTTGTTGAGATTATCTTTCAAGAATCCCGAGCTTTAAAATCAACATTTTCTCTCAGCGTCATGGCAGTGTGTAAAATAGCATTAAATAAACAAATTAGATGAACTATAACAATTAAACTGTGCTACACCACTGGTGTGTGGTGTGTCTGTCTGTGTGGTGTGTGTGGTGTGTGGTGTGTCTGTGTGTGTGGTGTGTCTGTCTGTGTGGTGTGTCTGTGTGTGTGGTGTGTCTGTGTGTGTGGTGTGTCTGTCTGTGTGGTGTGTGTGGTGTGTGGTGTGTCTGTGTGTGTGGTGTGTCTGTCTGTGTGGTGTGTGTGGTGTGTCTGTGTGTGTGGTGTGTGTGTCTGTGTGGTGTGTGTGGTGTGTGGTGTGTCTGTGTGTGTGGTGTGGTGTCTGTGTGGTGTGTCTGTGTGTGTGTGTCTGTGTGTGGTGTGTCTGTCTGTGTGGTGTGTCTGTGTGTGTGTGTGTCTGTGTGTGTGGTGTGTCTGTCTGTGTGGTGTGTGTGGTGTGTGGTGTGTCTGTCTGTGTGGTGTGTGTGGTGTGTGGTGTGTCTGTCTGTGTGGTGTGTGTGGTGTGTGGTGTGTCTGTGTGTGTGTGTGGTGTGTGTGGTGTGTCTGTGTGGTGTGTGTGTGTGTGGTGTATGTGTGTGGTGTGTGGTGTGTGGTGTGTGTGGTGTGTGGTGTGTGTATGTGTGTGTGGTGTGTGTGTGTGTGGTGTGTCTGTGTGGTGTGTGTGTGTGGTGTGTGTTGTCAGTTGACATTCACACCTTCTAATCAGTTGAGCATAATGCTGCATCTGCCACAAAGACGCCCCAGTAGTGAGGAGTGTGTGTGTGTGTGGTGTGTGTTAGTGGTGAGTAGTGAGGAGTGTGTGTGTGTGGTGTGTGTTAGTGGTGAGTAGTGAGGAGTGTGTGTCTGCTGCTCTGCAGCTGCAGGTAGGCTGAACGCACAGTATGTACCGTCCACACCTGGCTGACCAATAGAAATCAGGGCCAAACAGCATCGCCCTAAACAGGCCCTGTGATTGGTGCATTCTGCTGGCTAACTAACCCTCCTGTGCCTGTGGATTGTTACCTGTTGACAGGTGTTTGTCGTCTCACAGCTGAGATTAAGGGCTAATAAGGTTGTCTAGACATGACTCTTGGTGCCAAGCAGACATATTTTGGGGATCGCATCATTATGAATCTCAGACAGAGCTCTGATTGTTTTGTTATGTTTTGAAGTGCAAACCGCCAAACGTCACTGAGGAAAAAGTTCATACCGATGGTTTCATTAGAATCCATAAACCGTCTCTTAGTATGTAAGCTTCACAATGGCAAAATCCCCAATGTTCGCATGAATGGGTGTTCTCTGTGAAAATCCAGGTTTGTGATGTCTTGGTTGGGTGTTCTCTGTGAAAATCCAGGTTTGTTACGTCTTGGTTGGGTGTTCTCTGTGAAAATCCAGGTTTGTTACATCTTGGTTGGGTGTTCTCTGTGAAAATCCAGGTTTGTGATGTCTTGGTTGGATGTTCTCTGTGAAAATCCAGGTTTGTTATGTCTTGGTTGGGTGTTCTCTGTGAAAATCCAGGTTTGTGATGTCTTGGTTGGGTGTTCTCTGTGAAAATCCAGGTTTGTGATGTCTTGGTTGGATGTTCTCTGTTAAAATCCAGGTTTGTGATGTCTTGGTTGGGTGTTCTCTGTTAAAATCCAGGTTTGTGATGTCTTGGTTGGGTGTTCTCTGTGAAAATCCAGGTTTGTGATGTCTTGGTTGGGTGTTCTCTGTTAAAATCCAGGTTTGTGATGTCTTGGTTGGATGTTCTCTGTGAAAATCCAGGTTTGTAATGTCTTGGTTGGGTATTCTCTGTGAAAATCCAGGTTTGTGATGTCCTGGTTGGGTGTTTGTGAAAATCCAGGTTTGTGATGTCTTGGTTGGGTATTCTCTGTGAAAATCCAGGTTTGTGATGTCCTGGTTGGGTGTTCTCTGTGAAAATCCAGGTTTGTGATGTCTTGGTTGGGTGTTCTCTGTGAAAATCCAGGTTTGTAATGTCTTGGTTGAGTGTTCTCTGTGAAAATCCAGGTTTGTGATGTCTTGGTTGGATGTTCTCTGTTAAAATCCAGGTTTGTGATGTCTTGGTTGGGTGTTCTCTGTTAAAATCCAGGTTTGTGATGTCCTGGTTGGGTGTTCTCTGTGAAAATCCAGGTTTGTGTTGTCTTGGTTGGGTGTTCTCTGTTAAAATCCAGGTTTGTGATGTCTTGGTTGGATGTTCTCTGTGAAAATCCAGGTTTGTAATGTCTTGGTTGGGTATTCTCTGTGAAAATCCAGGTTTGTGATGTCCTGGTTGGGTGTTCTCTGTGAAAATCCAGGTTTGTGATGTCTTGGTTGGGTGTTCTCTGTGAAAATCCAGGTTTGTGATGTCCTGGTTGGGTGTTCTCTGTTAAAATCCAGGTTTGTGGTGTCTTGGTTGGATGTTCTCTGTGAAAATCCAGGTTTGTAATGTCTTGGTTGGATGTTCTCTGTGAAAATCCAGGTTTGTGATGTCTTAGTTGGATGTTCTCTGTGAAAATCCAGGTTTGTAATGTCTTGGTTGGATGTTCTCTGTGAAAATCCAGGTTAGTGATGTCTTGGTTGGATGTTCTCTTTGAAAATCCATGTTTGTAATGTCGTGGTTGGATGTTTTCTGTGAAAATCCAGGTTTGTAATGTCTTGGTTGGGTGTTCTCTGTGAAAATCCAGGTTTGTAATGTCTTGGTTGGGTGTTCTCTGTGAAAATCCAGGTTTGTAATGTCTTGGTTGGGTGTTCTCTTTGAAAATCCAGGTTTGTAATGTCTTGGTTGGGTGTTCTCTGTGAAAATCCAGGTTTGTGATGTCTTGGTTGGGTGTTCTCTGTGAAAATCCAGGTTTGTGATGTCTTGGTTGGATGTTCTCTGTGAAAATCCAGGTTTGTGATGTCTTGGTTGGATGTTCTCTGTGAAAATCCAGTTGTGTAATGTCTTGGTTGGGTGTCTGCACTGTGAACTTTGGGCTTGAGTCTATATTATGTTTTTGCCTTCGGGACTTTTATAAATCTCGTCTTCCTTTAAATCACACAATGAACAATACCCTGTGTTGTGCAAACTCTGAAACAGTGAACTTGACCTTTCAACCATTGATCGGTGTATCTAATGGTTAAATAATAGTTAATCAGGACTCAATGTGGTTTATAATTATTTCAGTCTGCCATGGACAGACGGCACAGTGTTGGGCTGTATCTCAGTACTGTAATTTGACTTCCCCTCTCTCTTTGTCTCCTTTCCTTTGTTAGACGTGATAGCTGGTATATTAGATATAGGCTCTTCATAGACATTATCCAACATATGTCTTCCTCCCCCACCTATCCTCTCCGGTCATATTAAGTGCAGATGAAGGAGAGGAAACAAAGAGAGGAAATGAGGAAGCTGCTCATGCCTATTGAGCTATTGAGACACAGCCCTGGTGTGATTCACCAACTGCTCCATAGAATCAGTGAGTGATTAACTGAGGCTAGTGAAGAAGTCATTATTCTGCCAGTAGAACAGTAACACAGTAGAACAGTAGAGAACAATAGAGAACAGCAATACAGTAGAACAGTAGAGAACATTAGAGAACAGTGGAGAACAATAGAGAATCAAATCAATCAAATCAAATGTATTTATATAGCCCTTCGTACATCAGCTGATATCTCAAAGTGCTGTACAGAAACCCAGCCTAAAACCCCAAACAGCAAGCAATGCAGGTGTAGAAGCACGGTGGCTAGGAAAATCTCCCTAGAAAGGCCAAAACCTAGGAAGAAACCTAGAGAGGAACCAGGCGATGAGGGGTGGCCAGTCCTCTTCTGGTTGTGCCGGGTGGAGATTATAACAGAACATGGCCAAGATGTTCAAATGTTCATAAATGACCAGCATGGTCAAATAATAATAATCACAGTAGTTGTCGAGGATGCAGCAAGTCAGCACCTCAGGAGTAAATGTCAGTTGGCTTCTCATAGCCGATCATTAAGAGTATCTCTACTACTCCTGCTGTCTCTAGAGAGTTGAAAACAGCAGGTCTGGGACAGGTAGCACGTCCGGTGAACAGGTTGAAACTGGAGCAGCAGCACGGCCAGGTGGACTGGGGACAGCAAGGAGTCATCATGCCAGGTAGTCCTGAGGCATGGTCCTAGGGCTCAGGTCCTCCGAGAGAGAGATAGAAGGAGAGAAAGAAAGAATTAGAGAGAGCATACTTAAATTCACACAGGACACCGGATAAGACAGGAGAAGTACTCCAGATATAACAAACTGACCTTAGCCCCCCGACACATAAACTACTGCAGCATAAATACTGGAGGCTGAGACAGGAAGGGTCAGGAGAAACTGTGGCCCCATCCGATGATACCCCCGGACAGGGCCAAACAGGCAGGATATAACCCCTTCACTTTGCCAAAGCACAGCCCCCACACCACTAGAGGGATATCTTCAACCACCAACGTACCATCCTGAGACAAGGCCGAGTATAGCCCACAAAGATCTCCACCACGGCACAACCCAATGGGGGGGGGTGCCAACCCAGAAGGAAGATCACATCAGTGACTCAACCCACTCAAGTGACGCACCCCTCCTAGGGACGGCATGAAAGAGCACCAGTAAGCCAGTGACTCAGCCCCTGTAATAGGGTTAGAGGCAGAGAATCCCAGTGGAAAGAGGGGAACCGGCCAGGCAGAGACAGCAAGGGCGGTTCGTTGCTCCAGAGCCTTTCCGTTCACCTTCACACTCCTGGGCCAGACTACACTCAATCATATGACCCACTGAAGAGATGAGTCTTCAGTAAAGACTTAAAGGTTGAGACTGAGTCTGCGTCTCTGACATGGGTAGGCAGATCATTCCATAATAGTTGAGCTCTATAGGAGAAAGCCCTGCCTCCAGCTGTTTGCTTAGAAATTCTAGGGACAATTAGGAGGCCTGCGTCTTGTGACCGTAGCGTACATGTAGGTATGTACGGCAGGACCAAATCAGAGAGATAGGTAGGAGTAAGCCCATGTAATGCTTTGTAGGTTAGCAGTAAAACCTTGAAATCAGCCCTTGCCTTAACAGGAGGCAGCCCTTGCCAGTGTAGGGAGGCTAGCACTACTGAAGTAATATGATCGAATATTTTTGGTTCTAATCAGGATTCTAGCAGCCGTATTTAGCACTAACTGAAGATGTATCCGGGTAGCCGGAAAGTAGAGCATTGTAGTAGTCTAACCTAGAAGTAACAAAAGCATGGATTCATTTTTCTGCATCATTTTTGGACAGAAAGTTTCTGATTTTTACAATGTTACGTAGATGGAAAAAAGCTGTCCTTGAAACAGTCTTGATATGTTCGTCAAAAGAGAGATCAGGGTCCAGAGTAACGCCGAGGTCCTTCACAGTTTTATTTGAGACGACTGTACAACCATTAAGATTAATTGTCAGATTCAACAGAAGATCTCTTTGATTCTCGGGACCAAGAACAAGCATCTCTGTTTTGTCCGAGTTTAAAAGTAGAAAGTTTGCAGCCATCCACTTCCTTATGTCTGAAACACAGGCTTCTAGCGAGGGCAATTTTGGGGCTTCACCATGTTTCATTGAAATGTACAGCTCTGTGTCATCCGCATAGCAGTGAAAATTAACATTATGTTTTCGAATGACATCCCCAAGAGGTAAAATATATAGTGAAAACAATAGGGGTCCTAAAACGGAACCTTGAGGTACACCGAAATTTACAGTGAATTTGTCAGAGGACAAACCATTCACAGAGACAAACTGATATCTTTCTGACAGATAAGATCTAAACCAGGCCAGAACTTCTCCGTGTAGACCAATTTGGGTTTCCAATCTCTCCAAAAGAACGTGGTGATCGATGGTATCAAAAGCAGCACTAAGGTCTATGAGCACGAGGACAGATGCAGAGCCTCGATCTGATGCCATTAAAAGATCATTTACCACCTTCACAAGTGCAGTCTCAGTCCTATGATGGGGTCTAAAACCAGACTGAAGCATTTCGTATACATTGTTTGTCTTCATGAAGGCAGTGAGTTGTAGCGCAACAGCTTTTTCGAACATTTCTGAGAGGAATGGAAGATTCGATATAGGCCGATAGTTTTTTAAATATTTTCTGGGTCAAGGTTTGGCTTTTGCAAGAGAGGCTTTATTACTGCCACTTTTAGTGAGTTTGGTACACATCCGGTGGATAGAGAGCCGTTTATTATGTTCAACATAGGAGGGCCAAGCACAGGAAGCAGAACAGTAATACAGTAGAACAGTAGTACAGTAGAACGGTAGAACGGTTATACAGTAGTACAGTAGAACAGTAGAGAACAGTAGAAAAGTAGTACAGTAGAACAGTAGAACAGTAGAGAACAGTAATACAGTAGAACAGTAGAACAGTAGTACAGTAGAACATTAATGAAGTAGAACAGTAATACAGTAGAACAGTAGAACAGTAGAGAACAGTAGAAAAGTAGTACAGTAGAAAAGTAGTACAGTAGAACAGTAGAGAACAGTAGAACAGTAGAGAACAGTAATACAGTAGAACAGTAGAGAACAGTAGAACAGTAGTACAGTATAACATTAATGAAGTACAACAGTAATACAGTAGAACAGTAGAACAGTAATACAGTAGAACAGTAGAACAGTAGAACAGTAGAGAACAGTAGAAAAGTAGTACAGTAGAACAGTAGTACAGTAGAACATTAATACAGTAGTACAGTAGAACAGTAATACAGTAGAACAGTAGAACAGTAATAAAGTAGAACAGTAGTACAGTAGAACAGTAATACAGTAGAACAGTAATACAGTAGAGCAGTAGAACAGTAGAGAACAGTAAAGAACAGTAGTACAGTATAACAGTAGAACAGTAGTACAGTAGAGCAGTAGATCAGCAGTACAGTAAAACAGTAGTAGAGTAGACCAGTAATACAGTAGAACAGTAGTACAGTAGAACAGTAGAACAGTAATAAAGTAGAACAGTAGTACAGTAGAACAGTAGAACAGTAGAGTAGTAGATCAGTAGTACAGTAGAACAGTAGTACAGTAGACCAGTAATACAGTAGAACAGTAGAACAGTAGTACAGTAGAACAGTAGTAGTGAAACAGTAGAACAGTAATAAAGTAGAACAGTAGTACAGTAGAACAGTAGAACAGTAATAAAGTAGAACAGTAGTACAGTAGAACAGTAGAACAGTAATAAAGTAGAACAGTAGTACAGTAGAACAGTAGAACAGTAATAAAGTAGAACAGTATTACAGTAGAACAGTAGTACAGTAGAACAGTAGAACAGTAATAAAGTAGAACAGTAGTACAGTAGAACAGTAGAACAGTAATAAAGTAGAACAGTAGTACAGTAGAACAGTAGAACAGTAGTACAGTAGAACAGTAGTACAGTAGAACAGTAGAACAGTAGAGTAGTAGATCAGTAGTACAGTAGAACAGTAGTACAGTAGACCAGTAATACAGTAGAACAGTAGAACAGTAGTACAGTAGAACAGTAGTACAGTAGAACAGTAGACCAGTAATACAGTAGAACAGTAGAACAGTAGTACGGTAGAGAACAGTAGTACAGTAGAACAGTAGAGTAGTAGATCAGTAGTACAGTAGAACAGTAGTACAGTAGAACAGTAGAACAGTAGAGTAGTAGATCAATAGTACAGTAGAACAGTAGTACAGTAGACCAGTAATACAGTAGAACAGTAGAACAGTAGTACGGTAGAGAACAGTAGTACAGTAGAACAGTAGAGATCAGTAGTACAGTAGACCAGTAATACAGTAGAACAGTAGAACAGTAGTATGGTAGAGAACAGTAGTACAGTAGAACATTAGTACAGTAGATCAGTAATACAGTACAACAGTAGCACAGTAGTACAGTAGAACAGTAGTACAGTAGAACAGTAGAACAGTTATACAGTAGAACAGTAGTACAGTAGAACAGTAGAGAACAGTAGAGAACAGTAGAACAGTAGAGAACAGTAATAGAGTAGAACAGTAGAGAATAGTAAAGAACAGTAGTACAGTAGAACATTAATAAAGTAGAACAGTAGAACAGTAGTACAGTAGAACAGTAGAACAGTAGAACATTAATAAAGTAGAACAGTAGAACAGTTATACAGTAGAACAGTAGTACAGTAGAACATTAATAAAGTAGAACAGTAGAACAGTTATACAGTAGAACAGTAGAACATTAATAAAGTAGAACAGTAGAACAGTTATACAGTAGAACAGTAGTACAGTAGAACATTAATAAAGTAGAACAGTAGAACAGTTATACAGTAGAACAGTAGTACAGTAGAACATTAATAAAGTAGAACAGTAGAACAGTTATACAGTAGTACAGTAGAACATTAATAAAGTAGAACAGTAGAACAGTTATACAGTAGAACAGTAGATCAGTAGCACAGTAGTACAGTAGAACATTAATAAAGTAGAACAGTAGAACATTAATAAAGTAGAACAGTAGAACAATAGTACAGTAGAACAGTAGAACAGTTATACAGTAGTACAGTAGAACATTAATAAAGTAGAACAGTAGAACAGTTATACAGTAGAACAGTAGTACAGTAGAACAGTAGAGAACAGTAGAGAACAGTAGAACAGTAGAGAACAGTAATAGAGTAGAACAGTAGAGAATAGTAAAGAACAGTCGTACAGTAGAACATTAATAAAGTAGAACAGTAGAACAGTAGTACAGTAGAACAGTTATACAGTTCCAATTTGTAAGTCGCTCTGGATAAGAGCGTCTGCTAAATGACTTAAATGTAAATGTAAATGTAGAACAGTAGTACAGTAGTACAATAGGGAACAGTAGAACAGTAGATCAGTAGAGAACAGTAGAGAACAATAGTAAAGTAGAGAACAGTAAAGCAGTAGATCAGTAGTACAGTAGAGAACAGTAGAACAGTTTAACAGTAGAACAGTAGAGAACAGTAGAACAGTAGATCAGTAGAGAACAGTAGAGAACATTAGTAAAGTAGAGAACAGTAAAGCAGTAGATCAGCAGTACAGTAGAGAACAGTAGAACAGTTTAACAGTAGAACAGTAGAACAGTAGAACAGTAGTACGGTAGAGAACAGTAGAACAGTGGTACGGTAGAGAACAGTAATACAGTAGAACAGTAATACAGTAGACCAGTAATACAGTAGAACAGTAATACAGTAGAACAGTAATACAGTAGAGCAGTAGAACAGTAGAGAACAGTAAAGAACAGTAGTACAGTATAACAGTAGAACAGTAGTACAGTAGAGCAGTAGATCAGCAGTACAGTAAAACAGTAGTAGAGTAGACCAGTAATACAGTAGAACAGTAGTACAGTAGAACAGTAGAACAGTAATAAAGTAGAACAGTAGTACAGTAGAACAGTAGAACAGTAGAGTAGTAGATCAGTAGTACAGTAGAACAGTAGTACAGTAGACCAGTAATACAGTAGAACAGTAGAACAGTAGTACAGTAGAACAGTAGTAGTGAAACAGTAGAACAGTAATAAAGTAGAACAGTAGTACAGTAGAACAGTAGAACAGTAATAAAGTAGAACAGTAGTACAGTAGAACAGTAGAACAGTAATAAAGTAGAACAGTAGTACAGTAGAACAGTAGAACAGTAATAAAGTATAACAGTAGTACAGTAGAACAGTAGTACAGTAGAACAGTAGAACAGTAATAAAGTAGAACAGTAGTACAGTAGAACAGTAGAACAGTAGAGTAGTAGATCAGTAGTACAGTAGAACAGTAGTACAGTAGACCAGTAATACAGTAGAACAGTAGAACAGTAGTACAGTAGAACAGTAGTACAGTAGAACAGTAGTACAGTAGACCAGTAATACAGTAGAACAGTAGAACAGTAGTACGGTAGAGAACAGTAGTACAGTAGAACAGTAGAGTAGTAGATCAGTAGTACAGTAGAACAGTAGAGTAGTAGAACAGTAGAACAGTAGAACAGTAGTACGGTAGAGACCAGTAGAACAGTAGAACAGTAGAACAGTAGACCAGTAGACCAGTAGACGTGTTATGTCTACTCCCCACTGCTGTGAACAGTAGAACAGTAGAACAGTAGTACGGTAGAGACCAATAGAACAGTAGAACAGTAGTACGGTAGAGAACAGTAGAACAGTAGTACAGTAGAACAGTAGACCAGTAGACCAGTAGACCAGTAGACGTGTTATGTCTACTCCCCACTGCTGTGAACAGTAGAACAGTAGAACAGTAGAACAGTAGTACAGTAGACCAGTAGACCAGTAGACGTGTTGTGTCTACTCCCCACTGCTGTGAACAGTAGAACAGTAGTACGGTAGAGAACAGTAGAACAGTAGTACAGTAGAACAGTAGACCAGTAGACCAGTAGACCAGTAGACGTGTTATGTCTACTCCCCACTGCTGTGAACAGTAGAACAGTAGAACAGTAGTACGGTAGAGACCAATAGAACAGCAGTACAGTAGAACAGTAGACCAGTAGACCAGTAGAACAGTAGTACGGTAGAGACCAATAGAATAGTTGAACAGTAGAGAACAGTAATACAGTAGAACAGTAGAGAACAGTAGAACAGTAGTACAGTAGAACAGTAATGAAGTAGAACAGTAATACAGTAGAACAGTAGAACAGTAATACAGTAGAACAGTAGAACAGTAGAACAGTAGAGAACAGTAGAAAAGTAGTACAGTAGAACATTAATACAGTAGTACAGTAGAACAGTAATACAGTAGAACAGTAGAACAGTAATAAAGTAGAACAGTAGTACAGTAGAACAGTAGTACAGTAGAACAGTAATACAGTAGACCAGTAATACAGTAGAACAGTAATACAGTAGAACAGTAATACAGTAGAGCAGTAGAACAGTAGAGAACAGTAAATAACAGTAGTACAGTATAACAGTAGAACAGTAGTACAGTAGAGCAGTAGATCAGCAGTACAGTAAAACAGTTGTAGAGTAGACCAGTAATACAGTAGAACAGTAGTACAGTAGAACAGTAGAACAGTAATAAAGTAGAACAGTAGTACAGTAGAACAGTAATACAGTAGAACAGTAGAACAGTAGTACAGTAGAACAGTAGTAGTGAAACAGTAGAACAGTAATAAAGTAGAACAGTAGTACAGTAGAACAGTAGAACAGTAATAAAGTAGAACAGTAGTACAGTAGAACAGTAGAACAGTAATAAAGTAGAACAGTAGTACAGTAGAACAGTAGAACAGTAATAAAGTAGAACAGTAGTACAGTAGAACAGTAGTACAGTAGAACAGTAGAACAGTAATAAAGTAGAACAGTAGTACAGTAGAACAGTAGAACAGTAATAAAGTAGAACAGTAGTACAGTAGAACAGTAGTACAGTAGAACAGTAGAACAGTAATAAAGTAGAACAGTAGTACAGTAGAACAGTAGAACAGTAGAGTAGTAGATCAGTAGTACAGTATAACAGTAGTACAGTAGACCAGTAATACAGTAGAACAGTAGAACAGTAGTACAGTAGAACAGTAGTACAGTAGAACAGTAGTACAGTAGACCAGTAATACAGTAGAACAGTAGAACAGTAGTACGGTAGAGAACAGTAGTACAGTAGAACAGTAGAGTAGTAGATCAGTAGTACAGTAGAACAGTAGAGTAGTAGAACAGTAGAACAGTAGAACAGTAGTACGGTAGAGACCAATAGAACAGTAGAACAGTAGAACAGTAGACCAGTAGACCAGTAGACCAGTAGACGTGTTATGTCTACTCCCCACTGCTGTGAACAGTAGAACAGTAGAACAGTAGTACGGTAGAGACCAATAGAACAGTAGAACAGTAGTACGGTAGAGAACAGTAGAACAGTAGTACAGTAGAACAGTAGAACAGTAGACCAGTAGACCAGTAGACGTGTTATGTCTACTCCCCACTGCTGTGAACAGTAGAACAGTAGAACAGTAGAACAGTAGTACAGTAGACCAGTAGACCAGTAGACGTGTTGTGTCTACTCCCCACTGCTGTGAACAGTAGAACAGTAGTACGGTAGAGAACAGTAGAACAGTAGTACAGTAGAACAGTAGACCAGTAGACCAGTAGACCAGTAGACGTGTTATGTCTACTCCCCACTGCTGTGAACAGTAGAACAGTAGAACAGTAGTACGGTAGAGACCAATAGAACAGCAGTACAGTAGAACAGTAGACCAGTAGACCAGTAGAACAGTAGTACGGTAGAGACCAATAGAATAGTAGAACAGTAGAGAACAGTAATACAGTAGAACAGTAGAGAACAGTAGAACAGTAATGAAGTAGAACAGTAATACAGTAGAACAGTAGAACAGTAATACAGTAGAACAGTAGAACAGCAGAACAGTAGAGAACAGTAGAAAAGTAGTACAGTAGAACATTAATACAGTAGTACAGTAGAACAGTAATACAGTAGAACAGTAGAACAGTAATAAAGTAGAACAGTAGTACAGTAGAACAGTAATAGAGTAGAACAGTAATACAGTAGACCAGTAATACAGTAGAACAGTAATACAGTAGAACAGTAATACAGTAGAGCAGTAGAACAGTAGAGAACAGTAAAGAACAGTAGTACAGTATAACAGTAGAACAGTAGTACAGTAGAGCAGTAGATCAGCAGTACAGTAAAACAGTAGTAGAGTAGACCAGTAATACAGTAGAACAGTAGTACAGTAGAACAGTAGAACAGTAATAAAGTAGAACAGTAGTACAGTAGAACAGTAGAGTAGTAGATCAGTAGTACAGTAGAACAGTAGTACAGTAGACCAGTAATACAGTAGAACAGTAGAACAGTAGTACAGTAGAACAGTAGTAGTGAAACAGTAGAACAGTAATAAAGTAGAACAGTAGTACAGTAGAACAGTAGAACAGTAATAAAGTAGAACAGTAGAACAGTAGAACAGTAGAACAGTAATAAAGTAGAACAGTAGTACAGTAGAACAGTAGAACAGTAATAAAGTAGAACAGTAGTACAGTAGAACAGTAGTACAGTAGAACAGTAGAACAGTAATAAAGTAGAACAGTAGTACAGTAGAACAGTAGAACAGTAGTACAGTAGAACAGTAGTACAGTAGACCAGTAATACAGTAGAACAGTAGAACAGTAGTACGGTAGAGAACAGTAGTACAGTAGAACAGTAGAGTAGTAGATCAGTAGTACAGTAGAACAGTAGTACAGTAGAACAGTAGAACAGTAGAGTAGTAGATCAATAGTACAGTAGAACAGTAGTACAGTAGACCAGTAATACAGTAGAACAGTAGAACAGTAGTACGGTAGAGAACAGTAGTACAGTAGAACAGTAGAGATCAGTAGTACAGTAGACCAGTAATACAGTAGAACAGTAGAACAGTAGTATGGTAGAGAACAGTAGTACAGTAGAACAGTAGTACAGTAGATCAGTAATACAGTACAACAGTAGAACAGTAGCACAGTAGTACAGTACAACAGTAGTACAGTAGAACAGTGGAACAGTTATACAGTAGAACAGTAGTACAGTAGAACAGTAGAGAACAGTAGAGAACAGTAGAACAGTAGAGAACAGTAATAGAGTAGAACAGTAGAGAATAGTAAAGAACAGTAGTACAGTAGAACATTAATAAAGTAGAACAGTAGAACAGTAGTACAGTAGAACAGTAGAACAGTAGAACATTAATAAAGTAGAACAGTAGAACAGTAATACAGTAGAACAGTAGTACAGTAGAACATTAATAAAGTAGAACAGTAGAACAGTTATACAGTAGAACAGTAGAACATTAATAACGTAGAACAGTAGAACAGTTATACAGTAGAACAGTAGTACAGTAGAACATTAATAAAGTAGAAAAGTAGAACAGTAGAACAGTTATACAGTAGTACAGTAGAACATTAATAAAGTAGAACAGTAGAACAGTTATACAGTAGAACAGTAGATCAGTAGCACAGTAGTACAGTAGAACATTAATAAAGTAGAACAGTAGAACATTAATAAAGTAGAACAGGAGAACAGTTATACAGTAGAACAGTAGTAGAACAGTAGTAC